>NW_015386710.1:1519812-1557681 GCF_001527695.2 Protobothrops mucrosquamatus
ATTTGCTGCAGGAAGAAAATGAATAAGGGTATAAAAGCCTTCCAGAAACATAGCTGTTCTGGGGTACTAATGATTGTTACAATATGAGGGAAAAGTTTAATCATCTTTTTTTTCTACCTGACATAAGGACCCTAAGTAATTATCATAACACAATATACAGGCCTGATCAGGCATCTAGCATATCATATTTTTTCATTGTCTTTTTGGTGGTTTTGCAATCATTTAATTGCTTACCATTTTGAAATGAGATTTTCATATTGTTTTAGTTTCCCAATTCTACTATCACCCATCACCATGTCTGTTCTATTTCCCCTTTTTGCAACAAGTTATTCCTTACTTCCTAGAAAAGACCATATATTTTAATTTCCTTGGGTTCCTCCAAGAGAAACATCATTCTATGAAGCCATTGGTACCGCCACCTAGTTCAAATATGGTATTCCAAATAAGACAAGTATTTCATAGGCACATGTTCATTTCCCCCCATTTTTCTTGGTCTTGCTTTCTCATCTTCCTCCTTTCCTTATGCTAAACGTAGCTGGTAAATGAGATGTGGATCTACACAACTATACTTTCTAAATGTCCTGTGTAGAAATTATGATCTGTATGCTAAATATGGCAGGAACCTCTTTAAAGCCCACTAGTTGTACCCCAAAAAGAAAAGGCCTTATCCTAGATGGTTGTTTGAAAATAATGGAGGGCACAGATCATTGCTGTATGGAGGCATTTTTGAAGAGCTCCGTTCTGGGAACTGAAGGTCTAACAAGGCAGTAGACTTTCTTTTATTTCCATCTACTACAGAAATTAGGCTTTAAAGTTATGTTAATAGTGTATGTTTTGAAATATATTCTTTCAGTACGGGAGCTTGTTTAGGAATGTATTTGTATTGTGTCTCAACATGTACGTAAATGAGGAACATATGTGTGGCTCCAGTCAAATGAATCAGAAGCTGCAAAACTGCACTATCAGGCTCTATTCATTTGGTTGTCCCTCCCATGAATCTCCAAATCTTCCAATTATTAGTGAACAGCTCCTGCTATGCATACAACTGGATAACAATTTAGAAATACTATAATTACTAAATAATATTTACAGTATCCAACATTGTTCATTAATTGAAGACAAGAAGACAGCTTTTTCCTTCTTTTCCTATTAATCCTCTGTGCATCATTGTGAGCCCTGTGAAGTAGGCCATATCGAGAGACGGATCTCCCAGGAATATGACTATTATGATAGAATTCCAGGAATATGACTATTATGATAGAATCTTGAAATCCTGTCTAAGGTTCTCTTTTCTCTTTTCTACCAACAAAATCAAGACAGAGTTATTCTGATTCTAATAAAGGAGAATATTTGTGGCTCAGGGTTGACATGAGGTGTCCTTGGTGCTCCCTTGGTCCTTGTTTTCTTGCAGACGTTTCATTACCCAAACTAGGTAACATCATCAGTGCAGACGTATTCTGAGTTTCTTAAACTTGCTTTATACTCCTCCAAATTCCTTCTTATGGTAATTTCCAAATTTCTTTAAAATGCCCCAGATCTGTATAATAGGACTGGGAAACAAATATTTTGAATGTGAGCTACTATATAAGTGAAAATGTGTTGACATTGGATATAACTTACTAGTCCATATCAGCATTTTTCACATAATTCAGCTTTCTTCAACATAGTGTCTCAGACATATGGGAACTACAACTTCCAATATCTATCCAGGAATATCTAATTCTATCCATATCCAATGTAGAAGGTACTATCTTATGAAGTTTTATAGTTTCATGCCATGTCTATAAACGATCTGTCCTATCTTTCAGAGAAACTGGCCATTTATTGGAAGCATCTTTTTGTAAAGAGAGATGTAGAAAGCTTCTGATTTATTAATTCTTGTGGTAAGTATTTCTACAAATCTAGTTCAAGTCTTGATCAGATATCTGGTGGCAATGAGGATTGGATGGGACAAAAGAAGCCACAGCTGTATTCCATGAAGACAGACATGTCCATTTGCTTCTCTGTAAGCAACTAGTTTCATGCTGAACAAGATTACCCTTCTTAAGGAACAGCTGGTCTAGAGAAACTTGGCTCTCTTTGGCTGGTACATCACTGGTGGCCATTCTTGGAGCAGCAGGATCTAACAGTAGTAACTCATGTCTTTATTAGTACTAGGATAAATTACTGATATCTCCAAGAAGTCATTTTGTATATAAAATTTGCCCATAGATAGATAGATGATTGATTGACAGATAGATGATAGATAGATAATAGGTAAATACATAGAAGAAAGTCTACACAACCCTGTTAAAATGCTAGGTTTTGAGAGTAAAAAAAAAATCAGACCAAGATAAATCACTTCAGATTTTCTTTCCACCTATAACATAACATATAAACTGTACATTCCATTGAAAAACAACTGAAATATTTTAGGGGATAAAATAATTTTAAAAACTGTAATAATGTGGCTGCATATGTGTGCACACCCTTAAATTAATATTTGCTGAAGCAGCTTTTGATTTTATGACATTTAGTCTTTTGGGGTAGGAAACTATCAGCATGCCACATCTAGCTTTAAAATTTTTTGTCCTCTCTTCCTTGCAAAAGCACTCCAAATCTGTCAGATTCTGAGGGCATCTCCTGTGCACAGCCCTCTTCAGGTCACCCACAGATTTTCAGTTGGATTCATGTCTGGGCTCTGGTTGGACCATTCCAAAACTTGGATCTTCTTCTGGCGAAGCCAATCCCTAACTCTAATCCTAATACTAACCCAGTTCCATCTTTTAAAAAAGCAACTTTACAGCATAATGCTGCCACCACCATGCTTCACTGTGAGTATGATGTACTTTTGGTGACATACAAGGGTTGTTTTTGCACCAAGCTTATTTTTTGGAATTATGACCAAAAAGTTCAGTCTTGGTCTCATCAGACCACAACACATTTCCTCACTTGCTTTTGTCAGGCTTGATGTAGGGTTTTGCAAAACATAGTCAAGCTTGAAGGTTTTTCTTTGTAAGAAAAGACTCCGCTCTTATCATTCTTCCCCACAGCTCAGACATATGAAGAAGACAGGAGATTGTTGTCTCATCTGGCACACAACAAGTACTTGCCAGAATTTCTTGCAGCTGCTTTAATGTTGTTGTAGGCTTCTTTGGCAAGTTTTCTTCTTGTTTTTTCATCAAACTTGGTATAATGTCACTGTTATGCCATATTTTCTCCACTTGTTGATAACCATCATCACTGTGTCCTGTGGTATATCCAATTCCTTGGAAAGTTTTTGGTACCTTCTGACTGATACTTTCCAACAATGGTATCCCTTTGATGCTGTGTAAATTCTTTGCAGACCATGGCTTTTGCTAAGAGGCAACTGAGTAAATGTCATAAAAATCCTACTAGAACGTCTAAACTTTATAAGGGCTTGATAAGGGTTACTTTAATTGATGGCAGGTATGTACTGATTACTATTTACCATCAGTTTAAATGTGATTGGTTAATTCTGAATACAGCCACATTCCTAATGGTGTGAACACTTACGCAGCCGAATTATTCTAGTGTTATATTGTTATTTTTCTCCTAAGATATGTCACTTTGTTTTTCAATTGAATTGTACAGCTTATATATTATATTAAAAGTAGGGAAAAATCAGAAGTGATTAATCTTAGTCTGACATCTCAAAACCCTGACATTTTAATAGGGGTGTGTAGAACTTTTTATATCCACTGTAGATAGATAGTCAATCTAACTATTATCTACCCCTTCCTGAAGTCTTAGTCTTAATGTGACATTTCTTTATTACTGAAAAGTGAAGTATCTTACAAAGAAGGATCAGGGCAGTACATTTATTTCTGTTTCTATGAGCAACCACTTAGGTTTTCCAGTGAGTGGGCGCTCTCTATATGACAAGAACATGCTAATATTTCATCTAGCAAAGAGAGACAATGATATGGCAGATCTATTCCAATATTATTCCTGGAACTCTTCCATATACTAATACTTGCCACTTCATTAGAAAACAAGTATCACAGTTTTGAAGCACTCATAATTCTTGCCTGTATTAAAAGGATATCAATTAATGTACTGTTCATAAGATACTGGTCCCTAAATGTATGCTAAACTTGGTCATCAGAAACCCTGTATTTTTATGGTGTTTTGATTAATTTTAATGCACACTGTTACAATGTTGATTTTCTAATTTGTCATGCATAGGATTTTATCCTGATGTTTCTGTTATTACTCAGATATCTAACTATGATGTTTTTATATATTTGCTTCTGTGACCAGTCTTGTAAAACTGATTATAAAATATTAGACGCTCACTGATCTGTAAGAAAATAGAATAAATATATATTCCAGTTAAGCAACCAAAATTCTCTGTCTCTGGATTGGAGTCTTGCAGGATTCTTCATTAGGCTAAGTCAGTGTTCCTCAGCCTTAGCCACTCTGATGCCATGCTTGCTGGGGAATTCTGGAGTTGAAGTCCATGCATCTTAAAGGTGAGAAGGCTGAGGAACGTGGGATAGGTGGTATAAGAAGTGAAAATGGGAGGGGAAAAAACTCAAGTTAGGACAGATCTCTAAGTGTTCTCCCTTCCTCTCTTTTTATTAATAAACATGAACCTTGGACCCTTTTCTATGATCTTTAGTCATTTCTAATACGTAAATATCTCAAGTAAAACAAGGACTACATGATCCTACCTTTCCTTTCTTTATAATTAAATATTCCAAAGTATATGATATAAGCTATGCTACAGTAAACATTTCTGGAGTTCTGCATTTAGATGTTACAAAAATAAGCCTTCAAAGATGGGCTTCATAGATTTCCATTTTTTTTATATTTACTTATGAAATGTAACTTTATAAAAAAAACAGTAATAAAGGAATTTATTAAATTTTTCTTATGCATTATGAGTTGAAACTGAAAAGCAAGAGTAGTAATACTGAGACCTCTCTCGCCAGTCCATCCTTGAATTAACTTTTATAGGATAAATTATGTAGAACATATCCAAACAGCCAGTTTAATGGCCTTTCCTCTAATCTTTAAAGTGGCACAAAATTGTGCTAGCACAGTTTGCTCTGTCTACGTAATTGGTCTCTAGTCTGTTCCCATAAAAGACAGGAGTATGATATTTTTGTGTTTATTGCAAATGAAGACAAGTTTCTGTATCAGGAAGCGTACCTTGAAGTGATATGTTGTTATTCAAGCTCCCCAAAATATTAAAATGAAATTAAAATCCAAAACTTACAATATAAACACTTCAAGAATTTAATATTTAAAGAAATTTTAAATATTTAATTAATATGTAAAATTAAATATTTAATTTCCCAAACTCTTTTATTTCCTGGCTTATACTCTCAAATGATAAAGGTTTGACACAAAAGATGGGTTAGGAACACCTACAATATCCTGTTGCCAGCATTCCCAAATAGCAAAAAGATTGTCTTCCAAATAACCAGCTGATAATAACTAACACGATTTGTAAATCTTCTGATCATTTAAATGAACATTTCAGTCTGTGCTGGAGTAGGTAGTTCCATGCAGAACTGGGTAATCTGGAGTAAAGTTTACATTAAAACTTTGAACCGGATTCAAAAATTAAAGAATGAGTTAGCAGTTGCTTTGAGTATATAATGTTTGCATAAAAATCTGCCCAGTTTAGGATCCTGCTAGTTTCTGAGTCATTTACAAGAAGTAGCATTCTGGCACACCCCTGAGCATTTTATACAGTAAATATATAGCCTTCTTATTATCAGTGGGGTGAAGTAGAGTTTTCAGACTATCTTTGACCTACAAATGCTTAGAAGAGGAAATTTTGACCTCAGAGGTCAGCTATGTTTCTAATGATGATGCGTCAGGAGTAGTAAACTAGCACACTTTTTCTTTATATTATTTGAATGTGTTGTTGGTAGTGGCCCATCTTTTTATCAAAATCTTTTCTTAAAAATTATTTCAGCAGCAGCTAGTCCTTCAGTACTTCCTCTGAAGAGCATGAAAATGTAACTATTATTTAAATTTCATCAGTTTGAGAGTAGGCACAAACGGATACAGCTTTGTACATTCAAAAGTATTCCCAGCTGCAAATATACAACAAAAACAAAAACAAAAACCTTATTCAAACTTGTGACGAAGTGGGCAATCTTCCATCCTCACAATTTGTCCAGCAAGCTGGGAAAATATGTTCAACATTAGATCTGCTGTGAAAAGTGCTAATGGAAACCCATTGTGCTTGAGTGAAAGAGAAGATGATAATTTATAAATATAATTGCTCTGGGGAAATTTTTTTTACTGCAGCAGCATCATATTAAATAACGCTATTAATTTATTTCCTTCGGGAAATTTATGTTTAAAGTGAGGACAAACAGGAGAAACGCAATAAGCGATACAGATTCAGTGTCTCAAAACTGAGAAGCCTGTTTATTTAATATATGCCATACTAACTGATATGTATTTATGGCTTTATTGATTTCTAACACTTATCTGAGCATTTTTTTCATGTTTTCTGTATTTATAAGTCAATTTTAAAAAATGAAATCCCTTGTCAAAATGCAATGCCTTCTTTATATTTAACATGAAGATATGTACTACAGATATAAGAAAAGATGAAATACAGGTAGTCCTTGATTTACAAGTTCATTTAGAGACTGTTTAAAGTTACAGTGGCACTGTAAAAAATGACTTATGACCATTTTTCACACTTATGACCGATGCAGCTGTCCTATGGCCACGTGATTTACATTTGGATGCTTGATGACTGACTCACATTTATAACAGCTGCAGTGTCCCAGAGTCATGGGATCCCCTTTTGTGAACTTCTGATAAACAAAGTCAATGGAGAAACCAGATTCACTTAACAACTGTGTTATTAATTTAAAAACCTGCAGTGATTCTCTTAACAAATGTGGCGAGAAAAGTCATAAAATGGGGCAAGATTCACTTAACAAATCTCTCACTTAGCAACATACATTTTAGGCTCAATTATGGTCTTAAGTTCCAGACTACCTTTACCAATCCTGGGTGCTCATTACTGAGGCCATGAATTGTGGCTCTACAGATCGGGGCCAACACCTCTGCCTTTAACCAAAACGGTCATTAAGTGGGAAATCACATGACCACGACTGTCCTTCCCTTTCTCCACACCCCATTTTTTGGAATGCTCACCCTGGTACTGGTACAATTAGCAAGAAGGAATGATTGATTGAAAGTAATAGTTATAACGGACAATATACACCAAAAAGTATGCAGTGGTGCAGCTGTCCTGACTCTGCTATTCAAACATCCCGGTGTATTCCCCTTTGTTTGCCATTTGCAAATAAGTTGTTGGCAACAGACTAGCAGGACAGAAATGAGAAGGTATGGCATTCACTCTTCTTCCTTTTTTTGTTGAAAAAAATTGAATTGCTCAATTAAGTTGAAATATGTCAAGGAGTCACCACCACAGAGATCTGCTTAATGGGACACATACTACTTTACACGGCATTTCCAACAAAACCTATGGAAAGGAATTTAGAAATGTGTTTGTTTTTCAATAATAAACCCAATTATTTATATATACTGAAAGCTACTTTGGAGGCATTATTAAGCTGAAAGGTAGAATATAAAAAATACTATATAATAAAAACTGAATAGGAAGCAAGTAGTGGGAGGAAATTAATTTATGCAAGTTGTCAGAGCAATTTTAATTGTGTTAACAGAACAGAAAAGAACAGAACAGAAAAACAGAGTTGGAAGGGATCTTGGAGGTCTTCTAATCTTCTAGTCCAACCCCCTGCTCAGACAGGAAATCCTATACCATTTCAGACAAATGTTTGTCCAATCTCTTCTTAAAAATGCCCATTGTTGGAGCATCTACAACTTCTGGAGGCAAGTTGTTCCACTGATTGATTGTTCTAACTGTCAGGAAATTTCTCTTTAGTTTTAGGTTGCTTCTCTCCTTGATTAATTTCCATCCATTGCTTCTTTGGAGAATAACTTGACTCCCTGTTCTTTGTAGCAGCCCCTTAGATATTGGAACACTGCTATCATGTCATAATCCTTCTCTTCATTAAACTAGGCATACCCAATTCCAGCAACCGTTCTTTATATGTTTTAGCTTCCAGTTCCCTAATCGTCTTTGTTGCTTTTCTCTTCATTCTTTCTAGAGTCTCAACATCTTTTTGTATGCCCTTTTTAAGGAATTTTACTGAAGTTTATTATTATTAGTTAAACAATAACTTTGCAGGTCAAAATGAATGAACAATTCAAAATATAATCCTAGTTGAAGAAATATTACTACTAAGGTTTAATACAGAAAAAGAGTATTGGATTAACCTTACAAATTGCATAAAATTCTTACCCTGCTACTGTTTGAAGACATAGAAAACTAGCAGGTTCTAAGACCCAATGATTGTAGGTTTACATGTTTAGGTTATGATCCCATGCATTCTGTTTGTGGGACTAACTCTATAAAACATCATGTTTGACTATGCTATATACATTGCACCTATTCAAAGTGATAAAATCTATTTGAAGAACTGATCTGGTATATATTCTTTAGGGATTGACCAAATCATTATGCATTTCTGATCATGAAAATAATCTGATATGGAGATTTTGTGTAGGGAGGCATAGCCAACTAATGAATATTCTTGTTTTGAAAACAAAAATTCACATTAGGATTAGTTTTAAGATAACAGGCATATTACAAAATGTCAATCAAACAATGTAAAAGGAAGGTAAAACAATTTTGCTTGGAAAAAACAATAAAATGTTACCTTAATATCTCATAGCATTTTGCCCTATTGAAGTTAATATTAATTCGGAAATGTGACTTAAAAAGAACACTAGTGTGTAGGAAAACAAAAAAAATGCCAAGTTATACATCTCTCTCCCCCCACACACACTTTTTTTTTGCTTTACAATAAGGTGTAACATCTATTTTTTCAAGCATATTTTATTGTGATTAGTCAAGATGCAATTCATTAGGTCATAAAACAGAAGAGTATAAAGAAAGACCAATGACCAAATTATTTTTAGCATCTGCTATTTCGCTGACATGATGTTTATTTTTCAGCTATTGTGTGATATTAAGCATTTGGTTTATTGAAGGTTGCGCTGAAATAGACATAAACAGCTTTGCTTCAAAGTATACACCTGGGGATTTTTGGTCTGATTGTTGAAAACAAAAAACTGCTAAAAAGCTGTCAGGTACAAGCTCTATAGTTCATTGTTTTTATTTAATACATAAGCAGAAAATAGCCGTGTTTTTTCCTAGAGACTTCAAAGTCCTTTATATCAGGGGGGAAAAACTACTACAATGCTAGATAACAGATGAGCCAAAATATTGAAATTCTTTCCAAAATTAATAAATTAACATATCAATTTTGCATAAATTGAATGCAGATGGAAGACAGCAGAAAATGCTCTAGAGAGTAAAATCATCTGTTTATTCTCAAACCATATTTTGAATCTCATCAATGCTTCTCTAGGAATAATGTATTGATGTTACAGGAAGAACAACATTTTAAAGTTTACTCATACCTCAATTAAGGTGTAAATCCAGTCCATATCATAATTAATTATGCTTTACTCTAAATAATTATCAGACTCTGTTTTATGAACACAACTTGTATTGTGAGGAATAGTAGATCCTGAGACTTCACAAAGAAACCAATAGAGATAAGAAGGTCATTTGCTTGTATGAAATACAAAAGTCAGGAAACATTTTATTATTTTCTCTGTCATATTACTTTTTAATACAAATTAAAAGACAAGAGCATGCTTTGAGCCAGTCCTTGTTGTTAAGAAGTATAATTATAAGAAATATTTGAGGTGGAATGATTATGTTGATGAGCTGTATCTCAAATAGTTGTGAACCTAAGTATTAAGAGGGACCTTGTTAGCTATTACCACAAAAGGCTCTAGGAAGGTGTAGTAGAAACTGACTCAATACTCCTGATGGATAATGTGCAAAAAGAGACATTGTATAATAATTTTAATCAGCCTGTTCAATATGATGCATTATTGGTAACTAAAACTGTATGTCATAAACACCTAGATATTTTGTTTGATATAATAGTTCCCTCCTAAAGAATTGATAAATTATTCCAATGCCATCGGTCTGAATGAATGAAATGCATTGTTAAGACATATCTAAAGGTCCGCTGAAGGAAAAAAAATACTGTATGTCCCATTTTTCTTGGTTGTCCAGTCAAATCCAAATCAAGCTGAAAATAAGAATGTAAGAAATGAGACCACTGGGGTGATTTTGGAATTGTCCATAAATTGCCCAAGCACAGTGTTCTCAATTTTTTTCAGACTAGAAAGACACATGATCTTTTAATCCAAATTTAACTAACCACTTCTAATTTACACGCACATGTGCAAGCATGTGTGCATACCCGCAGGGGAACAAACGCACTCATACCCGTGTTTTATGCAGAAATCTGTTGTCTTTTTAAAATAGTTTATTTATTTATTTAATAAATTTATATGGCGGCCCAACTCATTCTCAGTGGCTCTGGGCAGCTTACAACAATAAAAACCCAATATAAAAACAATAAAAAAACAGTAGCCTCCACCTACTCCCATTTTGGCTGAGAAATAGTTCAGGATCAGAATTTATAGGCATTGGTAATATTTGTAATTGTTTCCATTGACCTCTGTGTGTTCAGCACTGGTATAGGTTTGTCCGTGTGAGTGGAAGTAAAGAAGGGTAACATAATCTGGAAAATTTTAGAAGTTTTCTCTTGTTTTACTTCCACTTCACATCAGAAGCTGCCCTTGGAAAAACTGACAGAAGATAATTGAGCTTCAGTTTCTATAAATTAATACTAGCTCTGGAACTAAAAGCCTTCGTCCTTCACTTTCCATTTTCCTCATGTTGGTATCCTTGACATTTATTACCGTGGTTTCAAACCAAGTAGCCCTTTCAAGACTGTTTTGGTGCCACACCATCTGTTCCTGTTCTTTTGACTTTAATTTGGGGCCTGCAGAACTGCCTAAACATTTTCAGTACAATATTGTAGGTCAAAGAAAATGGGTTTATATTACCAAAAGCAATTATCATGCATGGTTAAATGGTAGCCAAATGGAAACATTACAAATAGTTGGGAGCATGTAGAAAATCTGAATGTGTAAGAAGAACTCTTAATAAGATGGGCCATCATGCTGAGATTTTTTTAAAAAGAAAAACAGATTCATAAAGTGACAATATTTTTTTAATCTCAGCTCTTTTTGCATTGAAAAGTTTCTCTGCTGCTGTAAAAGGAATTATGAATCATCACCCTTCCACAAATCAGCTTCAAAATCATTAGGTCAAATTTTGGTGACAATCAACAATCTAATTTATTGCATTGTTTTGATGAAACATCATTTTCTTAAAGCTTTATTTTTGGGGGGCGGAGGGATATAATTTCTCTGGATAAGCTAAGAAGGAATCAATCACATTATTAGTGAAATGTTGACCTTGAACATGTGTCAGTATATCCTTATAAAGGCAAATGCATGTAAAAATGTGTATTGTCCTATTTTATATCACTACAGCATTTACAATATTGTATGGTTAAAAAAATATTTGTAAGGTTCAGCAAATGTACAGATAGTCCTCGACTTATGACCACAGTAGAGTCCAAAATTTCTGTTATTAAATGAGACATTTCTTAAGTGACTTGTTCCCATTTTACAACCTTTCTTGCCACTGCAGTTGTTAGAGTAGTAACTCAGTTGTTAAGTGAATCTGGCTTCCCCATTGATTTGCTCATCAGATGGTCGCAAACGCTGATCACATGACCCCGGGACACTGCAACTGTCATAATATGAGTCAAATTTCCAAGCATCCAAATTTTGATCACATGACCATGGGCATGCTGCAATGACCATAACTGTGAAAAACGGTCATGAGTCACTTTTTTCAGTGCTGTTGTAATTTTGAATGGTCACAATGAACTGTTGTAAGTCGAGGATTACCTGTAATTGTAAGGTTCATTTGGTATCCTACTTCATGTTACCATTAAGTCTGTCTGTGCGTATACATATATAAATATCCCAGAAGGAAATAGTTACTAAATCCTAGAATTAGTTTAATTATTTTACATCCTTCGGTATTAAAAAGGGCCAGCACTGTAGTTAGTGAGAAGAGTATTAAGTAGAAAGCAAGACTGACTATCTCATAAGATTTATGTCTTTATTTATTCTGCATCTGTATATGTAGCAAAGCAGGCTTCATTCTCTTACTACATCTACAGACATCTATAGAATGTCAACCCACTACATTATCCTCTAGAATATCCCATATCATATTAAGGAAGGGTGGACTGTGTAGTTATACTGCAATAATCCAATCAAACATTTCACGGATAAAATCACTAGGTAATTACTGATCTACCTCCAGTACAGAGTACTCTAGAGGATATGGAGCAATGGAGCTCATAGCAATCTGCATTCAGGTCTGGAAAATGTATAAGCCACATTGGTCATGCTAAGGAATAACCTGTGGAAAGACTTGGATGATGGAATCATGATTATCCTTAATTTTTAAGTGTCAATTACAATATTCCTCTATGAAGGTTAGGAATTGGAGGTGCTGTTCTGCTATGGTTCTTACTTGAATTGATGAGTCAGTAGTAGTCTCAGGAAGAAAGAATTGATCCCTGGTCATTCCATTCTGGAATACTCAAAGGCTTGGTTTTTTTTTTCCTATTCTGATTAATATTTTTAGGTAGCCACTGGGACAGATTATTGACAGTTTGGGATGAGTTATCACCTACATACAGATGATGCCCCTTATATATCAGCTGGCCCACCGAAAATGCAGACATCTGTATGCCTACTGGGCAGTCTTGGTAACGCTATATTATATTATTTCTGCTAGAAACATATTGATTACCAATGTGCTTCCAAGTGTAATTCAAAATGTTGGTCACTATGAGAGCTTGGGCCTCAGCCCTTCCTTGAAACATTCTGCCCTCCCAGTCTAGAAGACCAGGGCATGTTGAGAAATCCTTTTTATCAAGAAGCCCAACAGGAAGTGGCTCGAAGTGAGTATTCGTTATGGGGAGCTGCCCTCCTTTGGAATAGTTTGCGTCCCAAGGCAAGGGTAGCTACCATTCTCAATGTGTTCTGTAAAAACATGAAGAATGATTACTGTGGAACTACTTACAAGGGCACTACATTATTAATTTTGGATGACAGACAAAGCTTAATCAGAATTGACAGTGAACATATCAAAGTGGTGAGTAGTTTCTGCCTTTTAGGATCAACCATCAACAGTTAAGGGACCAGAAGTCAAGAAATTTGCTGCAGACTAGCACAAATGCCTTGAAAAAGATATTCAAATGCCATGATGTGTCTATAACTGTAAACATCAGAACTGTGCAAGCCACAATAATGCTTCTGACACTCTATGGAAATGAATATTGGACTTGAAGAATTAAGTTAGGAAGAATACTAGTGCTTTTCAACTTTGGTGTTGGAAAAGACTCCTGAAAATACAATCGATAGCCAAGAAAACAAACAAATGGATCACTGAACAAATCAACTTGAGGCACAAATTATTTTACTTTGGACACAAAGTAGAAAACCCAGCTTTCTGGATATGGATATAATGCTGAAAAGGTGAAAAGAAAGAGAGGAAGTGGGTGACCAGCAGCACGGTGGATGGATTCAGTTATAGTGGTGCCAAGTGCACCATTTGAAAACGTGAAAAAATAGCTTAGGGTAGATCATCATGGAGAAAATCTACGTGGTTGCTAGGAATAGAAAATGACTTGATCCAGTCAAAAACACTGCTTAATGTCTTAATCAATACCTCCCAAAATAAATAAAGAACCTTTAAAAAATCAGATGGAGACCATGCAGGAGAGTATCTTTTGTGTAAATTTTACTACACTTTTTTCTTTCCCGTACTTTAAGTGGCTAAGAATTCTTTTACTAGGTCTTAAATGCAGTCATGTTTAAGGCCTGTCAAAGAATTAAACTGCTCATATTTAGTTATTCTGCAATAAATTGCTTTGGAATCAATAGCCTTAAATTGAAAAGTTAAATTGAAATTCACTGTAGATAAATTAATCTATTATTAATGGCATTTATTTTATTTCTATTGTAATTGCATCTTAAAAGCTTGCTCCTTTAGACTGAGTGGCATAAAATTATCATTAAATAAATATATTTTCCCAGACCCCAATTGTTTTGCCTTCTTTTTATTGAATAGTGTGATATTATAGTGGGAAGGCAAGTAGGATAGATACAAAATGGGTATGACCTGGTGTGCTGCTACTACATATCTTAATAATAACTATAAATTGATCCTCTTCTGTAATTCTTTAACCAAAATAGTTAACACAAGTTATGCACTGCATTTATTGCATGCAGAATCCTTCTACAGAATGGACTGCTGTGATGATTTCCCCAGGTGTAGCTATGCTATTTTTAATCAACAATTAATGGATCAAGAGCTGAGCACAACACCAGTTTAAAGGGAACCTTGGTGGCTGAATGGCAGGGTCGGGTCATGAACACCTTGATCTGACCCTGCCATGATATATCAGGCACTCTTAGAGCAAACCACAGCTTTGCATATTTAAATTTATGCAACATCATATGGTTGAGCTGGAAGGTGTGGGGCAATGCTGCAGCCAATATTTAAAGCAATGTTTTTCAAGCTTGGCAACTTTAATATACCTGGACTTCAAGTCCAAGAATTCCTCATCCATCCATCCATCCATCCATCCATCCAGTAATAGTAGTATAATATGTATTGTATAAAATGTGGCAGTTAGGCTGCTAATCAATGGTAGCTGCATTGCGATTATATACCCATGTTAAAAGATTTGCATTGCTTGCTGATAGCTTATTGCATACAATTTAAGATGTTTATGTTGGCATCTTAGGGCCTGAGAAACACATCCCTTGCTACAAAACTAGCCCAGGTATTTCGATCATTAGGAAATGTTCAGTGGGAGATAGTCCTGCTGCCATCTATGGTTTATTATCAGGATATCTAATGCTATTTTGGCACCCAGTCTCCAGTATTAAGAAAACGATAAAATATCTTTTTCCAAACTTTTAACTTAATTGATTTTAAGGATGGTTATTGTAATCTTGATTTGGATTGTATTGACTTTATTGTTCTGTTTTATATTTAGTTGGATTGCTATGAATCACCTTGAGTGCTTATATAAGATGGGCTGTACATTTAATATAAATAAATCTAATGGAAAATAAGAAACATTACAGGAAGCCTTGGCTATGAGTTACACATTTTTAAATGATTTGGTTTTCATACGGGAACAGATTTTAAACTAACCAGCCAAAAATAGTTATGCAAATTAAAAACTCATGAAATATTTTTGTTTGCTGAAGTGAGATAGAAATGAATAATGGGAAGAAATGAATAATCCTTATATCGCAAAGGCATATAAAACACTAGCTCCAAGAACAGCATATCCCTGTCCATCAATTTAGCAAATTGATTCTATTTTGTACTGCCCTAGAAATTATAACTGATAAATAATATTCTGTATTTCATGCAGTCTCAAGTTCTCTGCCTGTGAAATTCTCCTTGAGAATTTTAAGGTTCAGGACAAAGATATACATAAGCAGCCACTCTGCATTGGAAACACTGTCCTTCGGAAAGAGGGCATGAAGATAAAAATGATTAACAAATGACAACACTGGAAAGAATACAGTTGTTTAAGTACAGTGACCCTCACTCAAATCTATTATAATAGATCTGTCTTTCATGTTTACCTTGGTAAATAGTTACCACTGCCAGATTTACTTTTTTTCTTTTAAATTTGTTTTAGAGCTTTTTGAGATTTATTTTAAATGATATTGAAATTCAAAGCACATGGATATTTCTCCACTGATTTCTAATTCCATATTTCATCACTTCAGAGGTCTTCACCAAATAAAATACTTATGCAGTCTGGTTATTTTTCCTAAGGTCATCCAGTATGTATGTGGGCATGCCATGATTTTAACCCATGATTTTAGAATGCCAAGGTATAGCTTGAAATATAATAATAATAATAATAATAATAATAATAATAATAATAATAATAATAATAATAATAATAATAATAATAATAATAATAATAATAATAATAAAGTTGGAAGGGACCTTGGAGGTCATCGAGTCCAACCCCCTGCTCAGGCAGGAACCCTACACCATTTCGGACAAATGCCTGTCCAGTGTCTTCTTAAAAACTTCCAGTATTGGAGCATTCACCGCTTCTGGAGGCAGGTTGTTCCATTGGTTAATTGTTCTAACTGTCAGGAAGTTTCTCCTTAGTTCTAGGTTGCTTCTCTCCTTGATCAGTTTCCATCCGTTGCTTCTTGTCCTGCCTTCAGGCGCCTTGGAGAATAGCTTGACTCCCTCTTCTTTGTGGCAGCCCCTGAGATATTGGAACACTGCTATCATATCCCCCCTCGTCCTTCTCTTCGTTAAACTAGACATACCCAATTCCAGCAACCGTTCCTTATATGTTTTAGCTTCCAGTCCCCTAATCATCTTTGTTGCTCTTTTCTGTACTCTTTCCAGAGTCTCAGCATCTTTTTTACTTCGTGGTGACCAAAACTGGATGCAGTATTCCAAATGTGGCCTTATCAAGGCATTGTAAAGTGATATTAATACTTCACGTGATCTTGATTCTATCCCTCTGTTAATGCAGCCCAGCACTGTGTTGGCTTTTTTTGGCAGCTGCAGCACATTGCTGGCTCAAATTTAAGTGATTGTCCACTAGGACTCCGAGATCCCTCTCACAGTTACTACTATTGAGCAAGGTACTCCCTATACTATACCTGTACATTTGGTTTTTCTTGCCTAAATGTAGAACCTTATTTTTTTCACCATTGAATTTAATTTTGTTAGATAGCGCCCAGTGTTCAAGTCTGTCCAGGTCCTCTTGTATCTTAAGCCTGTCTTCTGGAGTGTTGGCTATTCCTGCCAGCTTGGTGTCATCCGCAAATGTGATGAGTTCCCCATATATCCCCTTGTCCAAATCATTGATGAAGATGTTGAAGAGCACTGGGCCCCACTACACACTTCCTTCCATGTAGATGCAGTTCCATTGAGGACCACACGCTGAGTACGGCCGGTCAGCCAGCTACGAATCCATCTTGTGGTGATGCTGTCTAACCCACATTTTTCTATCTTATTGAGTAGTAGGTTGTGGTCTACTTTGTCAAATGCCTTACTGAAGTCCAAGTAAATTATATCCACAGCATTCCTCTGATCCACTAATTTTGTCACTTGGTCAAAGAATGCAATAAGGTTTGTCTGGCATGATCTGTTTTTGACAAACCCACATTGGCTTTTAGTAATGACTTTGTTTGCCTCTAGGTGTTCGCTGATTCATTGTTTGATTATCTTTCCCAAAATCTTTCCAGGTATTGAGGTCAGGCTGATAGATTTCCTGGATCCATTTTTTTCCCTTTTTTGAAAATGGGAACGACATCAGCTCTTTCCCAGTCCTCTGGTAGTTCCCCAGTGCTCCAAGATCTTTGAAAAATATAATTCAGTGGTTTTGAGATCACCCCTTGAGAACCTTGGGGTGTTATCCATCTGGTCCTGGTGATTTGAACTCGTCTAGGCTGGACAGGTGCTCACTTATCATTTTCTTGCCTATCTTAACTTGTGTTTCTATACTGTTTTTTATGGCACTATTTTTGATAGGTTGGTCTGTTTTTTCCCTTTGTGTAAAGACAGATGCAAAAAACAAGTTAAATAGTTCTGCTTTCTTCCTATTGCTAGTCACCTTCTTACCACTTTCACCCACTAATGGACCAATCGTTTCCTTCACTTTTTTCTTGTTTTTTACATGTTGAAAGAAGCTTTTTTTTGTTATTTTTGACTTTGGTCACAAGCCTTAGTTCATTATGAGCCTTGGCTTTCCTCACTTCATCTTTGCAGGCTCGGCTATTTGTTGATATTCTGATTTAGTTATGTGCCCCTCTTTCCACTTTCTATACTTGTTCTTTTTATCTTTCAATTTGTCAGAGAGTTCTTTATACAGCCATGCTGGTTTCTTTTGAGAGCTGTTATTTTTCCTCTTTGTTGGTATTGAGCTAGACTGGGCTTCTATTATCTTGCTTTTCAAAATTTCCCAAGCTTCTTGCGTTGTTTTCCCCTGGAGGATTCTTATCCATGGAATCCTTCCCAAGCCCTCTCTAAGTTTATTGAAATTAGCTCTCTTGAAGTCCAAGACTCTAGTTTGACTATGTTCTATTGCTTGTGCTTCCATAATGTTGAATTCCAATATTGCATGATAACTACCTCCCAAAGTGCCTGTGGCTTCAACACCTTCTATCATTTCATCTCTGTTAGTGAGAATTAGATCCAAAATGGCTAATCCCCTAGTTCCCTTCTCTACTTTTTGGGAGACATAGTTGTCTGCTAGGTTTGTCAGGAAACTGTTTGGTCTTCCACTTGATGAAGAGTTTGTCTCCCAGTTGATGTCAGGGTAATTAAAGTCCTCCATTACTATGGTGATGTGCTTCCTACATACCTTAGTTAGCTGACTAGCAAAAAGTTCATCTATGCATATCTTCAAAATGGAAGTAACTATCCATGATAACTGAATTAGGACTAGAATCCTTTATATTTAGTAGACATTTCTGGTTAAGAATGTTTAACAGTGCAAGAATAAAAATTAATTGGATTGCACACTGATGCCAAATTTGCAATGTAAAGTTTAAAAGTGGAGACGGTTTGTTGCCACACATTTGTTGATATAACAGACCACGGTAGCATTGTCTGATACAAACTGGACAATTTGATATAGGAATAGGTCCTGCAAGATGCAAAGTGCTTCCCAGACTGGTAATAGCTCCAGTCTATTCATATGTTATGAATGTCTCCAATATAAACCAAGCATAGAGGACTAAGAGCATTCCTCATCTGCAAAAGAATCAAAGATGCAGTCTCAATTCAAACCATGGGCATGTCAATAGTTAGGAAAAAAAACTGTGGAAGAAAAACAAAAGTAGCTTCTGGGGAGGTTTCCAGCAGTGATTTTTTAGCAGACCCACAGATATGCAGTGAGATGATGACGCAGAACTAAAGGATCTGAACATGTTGGATAAAGTGAAATGGAATAAAGTTAAGAAAAAGGATAACTTCCACAGAAACTGATGAGCTCCAAGAACAAATGTTTGATCTGTGTGAAGGAATTCATGCCAGTGATTTTGTTATTCTTGGGGAAGATCTCTTTAGAAAATTTAGAATGAGCTTTGTATACAACTCATATGTATAAACCACAGAAAGCATGATGATTATCTTTATTTACAGACAACAGTTTATAAACAAACATATAAAAAATAGAATAAAGATCTAAAGTTTAGATAAAATAGGATATGTATTTGATAAAACACCACTAAAATATGAAGTAACAGATAATAATAATAATAATAATAATAATAATAATAATAATAATAATAGGAAGGGACCTTGGAGGTCAGCTAGTCCAGCCCCCTGCTTAGGCAGGAAACCCTATACCATTTCAGACAAATGGCTGTCCAATCTCTTCTTAACAACTTCCAGTGTTGGAGCATTCACAGCTTCTGGAGGCAGGTTGTTCCACTGATTAATTGTTCTAACTGTCAGGAAATTTCTCCTTAGTTCTAGGTTGCTTCTCTCCTTGATTAGTTTCCATCTGTTGGTCCTTGTCCTGCCTTCAGGTGCTTTGGAAAATAGCTTGACTCCCTCTTCTTTGTGGCAACCCGAGGTATTGGAACACTGCTATCATGTCCCCCCTTATCCTTCTCTTCATTAAACTAGACATACCCAATTCCAGCAACTGTTCCTTGTATGTTTTAGCCTCCAGTCCCCTAATCAAAGGCAACTGAGCAAAATTTGATTACCTTTCGGGAAGCTAGGAAAGAGCTGTTATTTAAAAGAAAGGAAGGATTTTCTTCTGAAATGTCATGGTAAGTGCTTAGAAGGAACAATAACAGGGCTGCCCACAAACTGTACCAAAAGGATATAATGAGAGTATGTATGAAACAATCTCCATTATCTGCACTGAGTAAAATTATAGACACTCACAGACTAAATCATGTTTCCAGTAGAATGATCACGGAGTCTGTGAAATCTATGAACATGTTAACTGAATAATTATTCTATAAAAAAGAACATGCACTTTGATCTGCTTAGAGATTATTATCAAAGATCCATTGCTATAGCTCCAGTAAGCCCTTTTTGAGGCCAAGGGGATATTTTGGGTCAAATCTATGCACTAATATGTAGTTATCCTGTAAGATCAGGGAAGCTACAGTTTTCAGTAAAGACTAAGACTAACATAAACCAGAATTTGAAGTGCCCGAGATTCATGTAAGCCTCTGAGTCCAGTTACTATATATGAGAAAAAAAGGGAGATGGATTCACATCATAATGAGAATTGCCTGTAACAGTTTTATAAACTAGCCTATAATTTAGAAACAAATGATTATGAAATATCTAAGAAAGCAAGCTAAACTACTGAAAACTATGTGCATCCAGATTAAGTGCACTAACCTAGTGGACAAAGACCATGTCTTACAAGTAAAAATAATTATGCATCATACCTGATCCAAATACTTGTATATAATTTATTCAGTTTTATAAAGTGAAGCATAGAAGATAGAGCAAGTGACAAAATGTAGTTTTGCCTTTGCTTTCACATTATTTTGATGCACAATTCATTCACTTCTAATTCTGGCATAACAAAAACATTGAAAGAAACCACCTAAACTACATAGTATTCATTAAAAAGCTTTGACTTTGAATATGTGTTTAAAGTTTTCCTATCTTGGACCTGAGCCTATTATCCTATATTATCCTGTCTTGGAAAAGTTTCCAAGATAAAATCATGAAACATTTAAAAGACTTCCAAGTTGCTTTGTCAATGTCTAAATACAGATGTTATAACAATAATATATATAGTGTATGACATCAAATATAAAAACTAACTTTAATTTTTAAAGGTTATCATGTAGGAACTTCCATTCTGCTTGACTGTCAGTGAAACATTTTAAAATTAATTCAAGGCATAGGTTAAATCAACATTTTTACTCTCAGTCTGGTGGGAATGGAGAAAGACTATTAATTTCCTTACCTAAAAGAGTGGAAGAGTGCAAAATACGTTTTTTTTAAAAAGTCAGTGATTGAAAATGTATGAGTAAGTTTCTGGATTTTATCCAAGGTGGCATTAAAAATAATCTAAAAGAACATTATTTGAAGAGGTGCCATTGATTACTTGGATAAGTCTTATTATACTGGAATTTTTCTCTTTAACTATATAAAACATCTATGAGGGGAAAACACTGGAGAACATCAGTGTTGGCATCAAAGTAAATGGTGTTGGATCAACAATTTAAGATATGCTGACGATACAGTTCTACTTGCCAGTAAGCATGAAGGCCTTCAGCTCCTCATCAACAGAGTCACAGAAATATCTGAAAAATATGGCTTTAAGTTTAACACCTCAAAAACCAAGATCATGGTCATCAGCAAACAACCCATTACTTTACCAATAAATTTGGAAGGAATACCAAGTTGAAAGGATCACACACCTCAGTTCTAATTTACATGAAAGCTGGGACATGACCCCTGAAATAAAGACAAGGATAGAGAAAGATCGAACAGCATTCTTCAAAATGAAAAAGGTCTTCTGCAGTCACGACATAAGCCTAAGATTGAAAATCATGCTTGTCAGATTTGTATTTTTTCTTTCTGCTCTATGGAATAGAGAGTTGGTCTCCGACAGAAGGCCACCTGAAGAGACTAGAAGCATTTGAAATGTGGATTTACAGGCGGCTGTTACGTAGAATCTGGGTTGACAAGATCAGAAATGAGGTGATAAGCCACCTGCGAAAGCCAAAGGAAATCATCAGAACAATTAAAAAATGAAAGTTAGAATATTTCGGACATGTGATACGATGCCCAGAAAAATATGGCATGCTCCATTTAATCCTCCAGGGAAAGATTAAAGGCAAACGAGGTTCAGGCAGAAGAAGAACATAATGGCTTCAAAACCTAAGGCACTGGTTTGGACAAAACTCAGCAGCATTTTTTTGTGCGGCTGCTGATAAAAACAGGTATCGCCAACATGATCGCCAACGTCTGATAATGGATATGGCACAAGATGATGATGATGATGATGATGATGGGAATAAACCTTTTAAAAAACAAAGAATAACACCATGCCTGCTATTTCTTTATCACACGCACAAATGCACTTAAAAGCGTTCTTAAAAATAGTTTGCATGATAGGACAGATTGCTGGTGAAATATTAAATTCTAGATAATGTTGATGAGAATAGTATTTTTTTGGAATGTGATCTGTTTTGTATCTTTTCTTTATGCTGATAAATATTATTTATACCACATCCCCCATACCATACCACATACCACACCATACTCTACACCCCCATCCCACCCCCAATACAATTCTCTCTTTCAAAACAAATCTTGACAAGCAGTTTAAGGTTGTAGATAATTAAAAAAAACTAATTATTTCAGCCTTTTAATTTTTCAGATTTTATTAAAAATATTATTCCTACCTATATCAATTCACTTATCTTTTGCATAGAAGTTACTTCTGTGTAAGTCATTAACAAATATAGGTAGAACGTGCTGTTTAAATATCATTTATTTTAAAAAAGAAATTTAGTTTCTGTTAAAAACTATTTTTCACTGCATATTTTACTTTTCATTATTTTGCTTTTATTTGAAACAAAAGATTAATCATTTACTTATAAAACTTATAAGGCCATCTTTCTTATACATAAAAATTCTAGGTGACTCACAGTAATATTTAATACAACATAAATAAAACCAACCAAACCCCACACCACCATATAGTCCAAGCACAAGGCTGCAATATGTCATAAACCTACATTTGCTGGGCTCACTTCTATCCTAGTCCAAAGTCTGAGTGAAGAGTAGGTCCTCACCACCCTTCAGAAGTTAAAGTGTAGGGGCCCTCCAAATCTCAAGGGGCAGGCTGTTCCAAAGGGTCAGGGCAGCTACTGGAAAAGCATGTCTTAAAGGTCCCACCAGAAGTAACATTTAAGGAAAGGGATCTAGACCGACCATGTTATCTGATCTGGCAGGATGGACAGAAACCTTGAGGTGGTCCTGCAGCTATTTAAAGCTGGAAAGTAGTAACCAACATTGAACTGCACCTAGAAAACAATTAAAAGCTAGTACAGCTTGCGCAGCAATAGTTGAACATAGGCAAACCTTGAAGCACACACTGCTGCATGCTGGACCAGTTGTAACTTTTGGGTTATCTTCAAGGGCAGGCCCATGTAGAGCACACTGCAGTAATCCAACAGACAAGTGATCAAGACATGAGTGACAGTGAGCAAGGCCTCCTGGTCCAGAAAACATGTGCTAACAAATGTTTATATAACACAGGAAAAAAAATCAAACAAATACGAATTTCCAACATTAAGATTGTGCTCTGATGATAGAAATTGATCTTTTCTACATTTTGCTTTGTTTTGTTTATTCACAGTGATCCCAAGCCCTTTAGTATTTATTGCTTATACAATAAGTTGATAAGGTACTAAGATTTAGATACATGTTCATGATTTCCCACATTCCATTTATGCAAACATATATTTTTGCAATTTGCTTTAAGTTCAAACATGAAGTAACACATATATAATAATGCAAAAGTTCAGTTAGTTTTGCAACAAAAATTAGGCAGTAGTAAATAGGACCATACATGGTTTTCTGCTTTGCTGTGCTTAAAATTAAAATGTATACGTGAGCTCGATTGGAGCTATGTTTTTTTGGTTTACATTTGCTATATGGAAAGGCTGGTTGAATGAGATTCCTTTCATCATGCAGGCATTACTATCCTTGCTACAGTAATAGAGGCACACATTGATTGACAATAAAGCTTCAGCTGACAGGCAGTTAGTGGGTAACTGAAATTGGATTATAGGCTGTTCAAATATGTCTGCAATTGTCCCAGATCTGTGTGGATCACAAAGTAGCCATTCATTATCTAGAAAAGAAAAGATAGTCTATTACGATTTGATGATTTTATCTAATCATAAAACATTATTATTATGGCTTGTACTAAAATAATTATGGAAGAACTAGTAGAAGACTTTCACAGGGCAGAATCAGATTAATGCAGGAACTAAATCACAATATTGGAAATGCAAACTGAAGTATATAATTATTCAAGTGCTCTAAAGTTTTATAGAAAAGTATATACAAATGAAAGAACTCCGTATTTATGTACAGGTCATGTTTTTTTTATTTAACCCTTTTCTATTACCCTAGAACAGAGATATCAAACTCGCGACATCACATGACGTCACGCAACGTATCGGGAGAGTTTTGCCATTGCCGGCAATGGGGTGGGCGCCTCTTCCGCATGACGCATCTGGCCCGCGGGCCAGCAGTTTGACACCCCTGCCCTAGAAGGAGCCTCTTTGTGAATGAGATAAACATTTCACTAGTTTAACCTGCTCCATTATTTCCAGTTGAGTAAAGGATTATAATGAAATGTAGACCGTATAAATTGTTATAATAAAATGATGATTTAATTATGGGCTGTACATTTAATTTAAAATTGCTATTAGAAACTCAGGAATAGGTTTAAATGAAAACTCTGTAAAATAATAAGGATATATCTGCTCTACCATCTAAGTCAATGTATTTGGATATCAGAGAAACAGATTTAGCATATATTCCCTATAAACAGAAACACTGACTTTTTTTTACCTTCTGCAGTAAAAAACCAGGAGCTAGGTGCTTCTTCAGTCAGGTTAGTATTTGGAGGCAAGTTGAGCATCAGCACAAACTGAAGTGCTTGGCCTGGACTTACAGTCAATGAAGGTAGCTGAAAATGTGGAGCCGATTTAGGGAGCTTTGGTAGTTCTGCTTTATCACTCATTTTAATACTCCCTCTATTTATAGTGTCTACTGTGTCAACATGCAGAAGAGGAAGCTATCAAAGGAATAGAAAGCATGTTAATTTTTGAGATATAATTTCATATTCTAAAGTTTGAAAAAACAAATGTCACTTTCAGACAGATTCAGATGGATTTCCAGAGCAAGTATTGCAAACTCAATTACAGCAAAGACCGAGGAACTGATGCATGGGCTGGTTCCTTGGAACCTTTACAGATAAAGAAAGGATGGGAAATCCCCTATAGGTGCTCCAAATGGCTGCTCCTAATGAGGCAATGCAGGACAGTGGTGATAGCTGTGATCTGGAATGTTCTCCCCACTATGGTGATACATTTTAGACCCCTGTTGATAAGTCTCCAATTTCTGAAGGCCTTCTTGGTATGCATGATGAAAAAAAAGCTTTTTCCCCTTTTCCTCTCATTTTTTAATGAATATATTTTGTGTTGAATAAAATTTACTATATGTATGTATATTAGTTTAAGCTGTTGTAATATAGAATTTTATTATGTACTCATTTATGTTTTTATTGTAAATTGCTTCAAGATGCTTTGGCAATGGAAGGCCTATTCAAATGCATGTAAGTAAATTACTTTTAAAAATTGATTTCAATGCAAAACTCATTAAATTCAGTGCTGGTTAGTCCAGATTACATGAACAGGAAATTGTGATATTATATATATAGTATTAAGCTTGTACAGATGGATAATGTATATCCAACTCCTTTTGAACAGGTGGGGCTGTGTTGCCTTTTATTGTCACTTAATTTGCTCAGTTCTTGTAAAACAGAATTTAAATCAAATATAAACACTCCTTTTTTGTGGGAAGAACAAACCCCCTACATACACAGTGGTATTATATTCAAAACTGGATGCCTAATATATCACGGGATGCAGAAGAGACTCCCTATTGAAAAGAAGTATGCCTGGAATTAGGCTGTTTATTTGTTCAGTAAGCACTATGATTATTCCCTCTACGTTTGCAAGTTCAAATTTTAAATTGTCTGAATAATTGAAACATACAAAAGTAAAACAATTTATGTTATTTACGGTTAGGAAGCAATCCCTTCAATTAATGATCATGCTTTACAGAAGATGTTTGGTATATATTACTATTAAGGAGACTCTCTAGGCTCTGTCATAGCTTATACTTCTCCAATGCATTTGTCTTTTTGTATCAAGTCAAACAAAAGAGTTGATAAATGCTACATTTCTTGGCAGTTTTGACTTATTTAGATATACATGCTTTATAGACTAAATGGATGCTCAGGCCCAACAGTTATTAATAGTGCTTACAATAAGATGTTTATTTTTACAACTGCTCCTCTCCCAATATCATCAAGACATGGTATTTTGCTCAAGTTGTGAAAACTGTGGATTTCTAATTTAAATAATCTAATGAATATATTTTGTCAATTAGTTTTATATGATGAATTGTAAAAAATAAATGTTTGATTAAAAATCAGGTTTTATTGAGTTTATTGAGAAAGGAGCAGACATATCCTTTTATAATGCTTTGACAAATACATTCCTTTAAGTAACTTTGCAATATGTGTTAAGACAAAACCAAGATCTGAAGACAAGTATAGCATTAATTGTACTTCTGCTTTTGAAGTAAAAGGAACAGAATGGTTTGCTCACATTATGTTAAAATATTTAAAATTATTTTTACATACATACATACACATACACTTTGCCCAGTAATACATGTATCTATATAAACCAGGTATGTCAAACTTGTGATGTCACATGACATCACACGACTTATCGGGACTTTTTCCCCATTGTTGTTCATGATAATGAAGTACTTTGTTTCTAAATGCCATGAAAGGTGGCTTCTATGACAGACCAAAGCTACAGAAGCAGCACTATAGAACATTCTTTGAAGTACACTGGGAATATGCAGAGCTGTAATCCTTTCTGAACACCATACAAGCATGTTTTAGAGATCGTATCGATAATATGACCTGGAATAGTCATATCTACTGGATAACATTGTCTGCTCCACCCCTTCTCATTTTTTTCTAGTGGTCTATTTCAGCTCCAGAGGTTCTTAATTTAGTAAAGATGTGATCCAAGGAACTTTTTTTTAACAAGTCCAGATGGATTTTAATAAATCCAAATATTTACTTCATTTGTCTCCAAATGATTCAATAATATGGACCTTATTTCCAGTTTATGGGAAAATGGACTGAAGGAACACATGGTTCTTAAAGCAGCTCATTACAGCAAGATGAGATTAAATCATATCCCCAATATCTATGTCAAAATGTGTTCTGAAGGCTGAGGTTCTTCTATCTCAGCTTATTCTAACGGCGCTAGTGTCATTTCTAACCTCTTAAAACAGATGGAACATTTATTTTAAGCTTAACAGGATATCCTTAATACAAAAGCAATTCTGTTTGCCAGGCCATTATAAACATGGCAATAATGCATGTATAATGCAATAAAGGTAGTAGAATTAAATTTAGCTCTAATAATTTATCTCAAATAGAAAGATCTATCCATACTTTTTTATATATAGTAACTTACCAGTGAAACAGTACGGGTTTCTAAATCTATCACTTTAATTTGATGATTGTTGGTATCTGCAATAAAAAGGAATTGCCCTCCATCTTCAACACATAGGCCTCCTGGTTCATTAAAAGTTGACGTGGTAATGCTGGAACCAATTACATTGCTTGCTTCTCCTGTACCTGCTAAAGTGGCACAATTCTTCATTTTGGGATCTACAAATTTAATCTAGAACAAAACAAATAAGACATCTTGTAGAACATAAAGTAATGTTGAACTATTTCTTGAATTTTATGAATAATGTCCTAATAAATCATATTCCTATTCCTATTTAAAATGACTATAAAGAAGTTATAATGTTAGGTTGATCTAGAAATTTACAATTAAAAAAAATATGTAAGAACAAAGATTGACAAATATCAAAATAATTATCAATGGCAATGCAGTGATATTAGCCTTCGTACTGCTTCATGACTCAAATTAATAATAGATCCCACTTTTTTTTACATACATAACCACCACACTATTCTGTTTTGGGGTAAGTAACTTTATAATATACAGAAAAATAGTAAAAAGTAGTGAATAGAATAAAGGCACAGAACAATAGAAAATAAAAGGAAATTTAAACTCAGTTTTCACCAACAATATTCATTATCCTCTTTAGCATATTTCTGTTCTTAAAAACCATGCTAATTTCCATATTCATGCACTGATTCATACATTGTTTCAGTACTTTACTTTTAAAATATTTTTATTATTTATCACTTAGGTTCTACTCTAAATATCCTGCTATATGAACTTAGTCTACTATAGTAAATGTCATAGTAAATGTTTACTCTTATTGATATCTTAGAAATTGTTTAGAGTTTAAGGTGTTTTATTGTCCTTTCCAGATAATGTATTTCCTTTCCTTCCTATCTCATGGCTTTTGATGCTTTATCCTTTTATTCTTTTTATGAATCTGACTGTTTTGTTCTAGGTCAATGATCATAGTAAAGATCATCAACCAACTATCAATCATATATGCTTTTGTTTTTTAATGATAGGCAAGAAAGGCCATGGGAGATGGGGACGAAGAGACGCTACCTAGGAAACCATCAGATAAGAGAGTGCATAGCCCACAGCTGGACAATGGAGGGCAAGAGGTTTAGAAGAGACCCTCCCTAGTTTCTTGGCCTGTAAAGGAAGATCTGTACTTTCGCGCTTGTAAGATTCTGTTAATGTGGCTTTACAAGTAGAATTGCCTCATCAAATAGTGTTTCCTGCTGGTCTACCTGGTAAGGCTGAGAATGGCCGAAAAGATCATTGGCAGTTCCCTCCCTCCCATCCAGGACATAGCACAGAAGTGCTGCTTGAGCAGGGTCCGTAAGATTATCTGGGACACTACACATCCTCTTCACGACCTGTTTTCCTTGTTACATTCTGGGAGGAGGCTTCGTGGTATCCGAAGCAGAACATCCAGATTCAGCCAGAGTTTCATTCCATACAGCATTAACCTTGCGAACTCTCAAGCTTCCTCCTTCCATTATATATTCAAGATGAACAATATTTAATATTTATTTGCTACGTATATGTAGGGATGTGGGTCTATACATATGTTGTTCATAGTATGTTTAGGTGTGTGTCATGTATGTGTTTCACTTTGAGAGCGGGCAACTAAATTTCATTTTTGATGTGTGCCATTGTGCCCACAGTATAAAAATGACAATAAAGGTTATCTTATCTTATCTTTTTAAGGATTCCATCAATTCTATTCAAAAATAACTTTCTCAGTCTTCCTCTTCCTCTTAACTATCATTTTTCTGTCATATATATTTTGAGATTCCAATAAAGGACAATATTTGTAGTTCCGGGTTGAAATGAAGGACTTTTTCTTGCAGACATTTCATTGCCCAAATTAGGTAACATTATTAGTCCTAGTGCTGATGATGTTACCTAGTTTGGATGATGAAATGTCTGCAAGAAAATAACTAAGGTCTGAGATTGCATCACATCAGTTTAACATGTTCCATTTCTGGAAGTCTCATTTCTATGATCAATCCATATTAATAACTCATTCCCATTGCATTCAGCATTTATTTCTTCTCATACCAAACTCTCACTCCTATATTATAAAGTACGCAGAAGAACATCCTTATGTACAGTCTTTTTGCTTATTTTGGATAAACATATATTTCCTTTGACAGATCACATATTATCCTCTTCTTTTCTAACATTATTTTGACATCTTAAAGTATCTCCATCTATTTCCATAAATTTAATATACATTTTACCAAGGAACACGAATTTATCAACTTGCTGTAATGTTTATGGATTAGATTCATAAACGTGACTAGTATAAAATTTACAAAGCGGGGATTAAATCATAAAGTAATGGTGACTTTAACCTCTTAAGGGTAGGAACTAGGTTTAGAAGGCTAGATTTTTGCAAGTCAGAAAATGTTGGCTATATCAACAATCAACAGCTGCCAAGATCCAAGGCTGCAAAACACAAGGTTGCAGGAAAGGTGGAAAAAAGAAACACAGACATTAACTGTAAGAACAGTCTTCGTCTCAAGCTGACAGAAGGTAATCAACTATTTATAGTCATTCCATCCTAGTACGCAATAAAGATTCTTGTCTAGCTCTGCCGTGCTGTGTGTCTGGCTAGGCTTTAGTAAGTTGAATCATGGGAGCCTGACACTAACCTTTTTCAGTTTGTTGGATAAGGAATGAAAGAAATATTTTTATCATTTTGATTCCATGTTTACCTGTTACTGAGCAATTGCTAGAACTCATTTGTTCGATTTTAATTTAAGAAACTCTCCTTTATACAAGTTCAAAACTTGCCTAAAATATAATTTGAAATATGAAATATAAAAAGCAACTGCAATAATACATGCAAACATACAGAGAGATGTACCTTTCTGTTCTGCAATACAGGTAGTCCTCAAGTGACAATAATAATTAAGTCCAAAATGTATGATGCTAAGTGAAACATTTATTGAGTTTTGCCCCATTTTACAACTTTTCTTGCCACAATTGTTAACTGAATCATTGCATTTGTAAAATTAGTAACGTGCTTGTTAGGTGAATCTAATTTTCCATTGACCTTGCTTGTCAGAAGGTCGCAAAAGGGGATCACATGAACCCAGGACACTGCAACCATCATAAATGAACCAGTTGCCAAGCATCTGAATTTTGATCATGTTACCATGGGGATGCCTACAATGGTCACGTGAAAAATTATTATATCACTTTTTTTAGTGCTGTTGTAACTTTGAACGGTCACTAAATGAACTGTTGTAAGTCGAGGACTACTTGTACAAAGTTTTGTGATACTGAATAATAAACTAGATGTTGTAGTGAAAATGGAGTCTGTAACCTCACCTTATGATTATAGGAATCTGCAACATAAAGGAGACTTCTTTTCTTGTCCCAGGTTAGTCCCAATGGGTGCTGTAGTTTTGCATTCATCCCAGCTCCATCAACATCACCAAAAGCAAATAAATTCTTTAAAAAAATATTTGGAAAGGAACATGATGATTAAATTACTTTTTTTTAAAATTAAAGTTAGCAATAATGAGTATGACGTGCTAAAACATTAACTTGAATTCAAAGTAGATTCATAAAAAAACAATTTTTATTGACAAGAAGTGATAATTTGGCATTAATCTCAGAACTAACGTACATATATCTATTGGGTTATCGCTCTAACCATGAAAAGTGTTACTGTTTTGGACTGGAAGGCTGTGCAGGGAGTGGTGAGGATGGCAGAAAAGATTACTGGAAATTAATTTCCTTCTATCCAGGTTAGAGGATATAAGTGCTGCTTGACCAGGGTCCGCAGTATTGTCAGAGATTCTACATATCTCTCCATGACTGGTTTTCCTTGTTAGCTTCTGGGAGGAGGCTTTGTGGTATCTGAAGCAGAACCACCAGATTCTGTAATAGCTTTGCACCATATAGTATCAACCTTGTGAACTCTCAAGACTCTTTTTTCCTCTATGTATTCAAAATCGACTTTGATTTATATATATATATACACACACACACAGACACACTTACGTTTTGGTGTTATTTTTATATAATTTGGCATTTTTTTGATGCTGCTGCTATTATATTATTATTTTTTTCGAGAGCAGTGCATTGGAATTTTATTTTAATGTATAGCATTGTGTATACAGGAAAATGATAATAAAGGTATTTCAATTCACTTCAATTCAAAATTTGCCTCTTGCCATTTCATAGTATCAATTCAGATATCTAAAATAAGAATTTTTACATAGATTGAATTCTGTTTCAAAGGGTTTTTTTTGTTGATCTTAGAAATTTGGAATATTCCTTAGCTATCTATAAATGGTAATGTATGTTTTTATGCAACAGAATTATAAAAGTGGGGAACTCTTTCAATACCTGTGTTTTGTTGATGTAGAATGAATTGTGCCCTTAATCATGGTTTTCTGTTTTTTAAATTATTGTGATTAGTTTGTAAGGTTTTTTATATTCATTTTTAATAATAATAATACCGGTAATAATAATAATAATAATAATGATGATGATGATGATGATGATGATGATGATGGAAGGGACCTTGGAGGTCATCTAGTCCTACCACCTGCTCAGGCAGGAAACCCTATTTGTTTCCATTGGATTGTTTTTACTTGTTATGAGCTGCCCAGAATCTTTTAGATAAGATGGGAAACCAATCAAATCAAATCTCAAAAAAATAATGATAGTTTTTTCTTCTGAATCAGTAAGTGATGCAATGACATAAGGTTATGTATTAAACACTCTGATGAAGCACTCAGATTAGCCTTTTGTCTCATCTTCATGATTACAAAACATTGAGACCATTTTTTTATTTTTTTTACTTCTGTCTGTCTTTTCATTTCAAAATATTAATGGCTATTTTAAAATATTGTGCTTAAAGATATGAATGGCAAAATCCAACTTTTTGTTAACCAGTAATAAGAGAAGATTGTTTATTATTTAATATAGCAACTATTTTTCCTAAAACGAAATTTGAAAACAAATCTTCATTGTCCCTTCTGGTTTCACAGCAGATATATCTGCTTGCTGCCATGAATCTGATGATTATTAGCAGACTAATTCAATTGTACTGAAAGTTAAATCTTTTTTAATGATCTCAATTAACTATTGTAATAACTTACAAATAAAATGTGACCAATTGGCATTTAAAATAAGTTTTCATCCGTAGGGATCAGAGATGTTCTAATCTGGATGTATAAGATCAATTGAAAACTGAGAGAAATATAGATTTAATTTACCATTGGATCTCTCTCGCCTCCTACCAGGTGTTTCACAGTGCCATCTTTTAGAGAAATTGTTCGCACAGTACTACTCTCACTATCTGCCACAAAAAGGCAACTCCAGGGATCTTCAGCAGCAACAGAGAGACCAGAAGGCTGAGCAAAGCCAGCTTTGTGGGGATATGCATTGTTTCGGTTCTCTTCATTTCCACTTCCAGCAAATCGAAGACAAGTTCCCTTCTTTAAATCACTTTAAAAAAAGGAGGGGTGGTGAGATTTACATAGGCTCTACATGCACTTGAACTTATAATTTATACAATGTTACATTCAATTTTTTTTCATGCTGTGATCAAAAATAAGCTTTCTTTTCCATATTTTTTAAACTATGAAATAATTCAAAATGTATTTTATGTAGAGTTCAGTGAGTATAATATAGGGGGAGAGAGAGAAGGAGAGGAAGATGGAAGGAGAGGGAGGGGTAGAAGGAAAGATTTCTATAATGTATGTAACACTAAAATTTTTAAAAAGTTATTTCTTTTATATCCTATTTTTCTCCAAGAACTCAGCTTACAAAATAGATTTAGTTCATTTTATCTCCATAATAGCAGCCCTTTCCTAGCAACCCTAATCAAGAAGACAACTTGATTACAGCAGTGATAGATGTACTGCTGGAAGATCTGAAGAGACAGGTCAGGGTACAACATCCAGGATAAGGTCCATATATGTGGTCATTAAGAGTTGACACCAAGTTGTTGGTGCATCATCATCAATGAATCAATCAACCATTGTTCTAATGAAAACAGAATGTGCCCAGTCAAATACTCATTATTCCAAATAGTTTGCATTTCTTCCTGAATATACTAAACTGAACTAAACCTAGACGGAGAAAGTATGTATAACAATGTTTAGTAGAGCTATACAATCAAATTATACTGCTCAAAAAAAATAAAGGGAACATTTTAACATGGAACTGAAGGAGTTTGCGTTCCCTTTATTTTTTTGAGCAGTATATTATCACCTATTTCTAGGCGACAAACAAGTCTAATAAATAAATAGTGTAAACAAATAATATGATCATAGGGTGTTGGCAAGGCAATCTAATATTCTAACTTACCTTCCTTTAGGTAGTTTTCCACTTTCCAACAGGAGTGCCCAGATTTGATGTATACCTGCCATGGCAATCCAGAGAACACTATCTTCGTGTGTTGCTGAAACAATAAGAACATATTAAAAATGATAATAAATGATCTTTTGGTAGCAAATTGCTTCATTATTTATATATAAAAATAACTTCAAATTGCTCTGTAGATATGTTTTCATTCTCAATTTGGATAATTAACATGTTCAATGTATATAATTCCATTTTTATTATAATGTATAAAATGTATACCCACCAACAATTGTGCCTGCATTTTGCAATCTAAATTAATCTAGACTTTAAATACTTGCTAGGTGCTTACGAAACTACTGAATTCTAAGTATATTTGAAAATAAAATCTAGAGCAATCAATGCCATAAAATATGTACCATTTCCTAAAATGCAAAATGTTTATAATCACTGTGTAATAAATGATAGATCAATGATGACTGGACAGGCACTGAAGCTCCTTAACAATCTCAACTGATATGAAAGCTAGCAAAGGACTAATATTAATTCTAACTATGATCTGAAACATTTTGTGGTACTGGACTGCTTAACATTGTAGCAGTTTACAATAGTACCTAATTGTGTTTATTGTTCTTCTGAGGATCTAATTCAGAAAAGGATTCTATACTGAAAAATAAAAACATTTTATTTCTACCTCTTTGATTCAGAATTTTGTGGAAATCTCAGAAAAAATTAAGGATCACTTTGAACTCCAAGATGGGTAGCAAATAAATCTGTTATCAACATCATCCTCATCATCCTTATCAAACATCAACATCTACCTATCCCAGGTCCTTGAGAATTATTCACTAGATAGATAAAAATGTCAAATCCAGTCTAAATATCTGGCTGACTGCAACAAATAACAACAACAAGAAGAAGAAGAACAACAGAGTTAGCATGGGGAGATAGAAAAGAATAAAAAAATAGCAAAAATTGATTTCATCTAGCAGCCTTAGAGGGTATCTCCAGTGGAGCAAGTTGTTTGTTATGAGCGGAAAACTCCAACTCTACAAAAGTGGTTTAATGAGAAATGTATTTCAGTCTCTTCTTGTTTAAACAAACATGCTTATCAGGAAACTGTTAATATCAATAAATAAAAGCAAAAAGGGGAAGATGTGGCAAGGAGACCCTTGACCAATTTTGACTGCTAATTGTTATGCCCATACCTGAACAAGGATGACTTGAGCACAATAATTCATACTTTCATTACTAATTGGTTGGATTACTGCATAGCTAGACTGCACTTAACAACTGCCCTGTTTAGCAGCCATTCAAAGTTACAATAATCTTGAAAAAGTAACTTTATGATCAGTGCTTGCATTTAGAACTATTGCAAAATCCCCACATTCGTATGATCAACTTTCAGACACTTTGCAACTGGTGGGCATTTAAACTGTTGCAGTGTCCCATGGTCAAGTGATCACCATTTGCACTTTACACTGGCTTCCAAAAGAGTCAATGGGGACGCTGACAGTAAAATTGCAAGTTGCTATCTCATTATGTCTCACTTAATGACTCACAGTGACTCACTTAACAACCAAATGGAAGTTTTGCTTAGCAATCACATTACTTAGCAACAAAACTGCTGATCCCAATTATGGTCTCTAAATGAGAACTACCTGTAATGAACACCACATGATGCAGCTCTTGGATTCAACCCAGAAGCTTCACCTGGGGCAAAATGCAGTGGATAGATTATTAATACTGGAATTCCATTTTAATAGAATCATATATGTAAGTATTAATGTCATTGTAAAGGGTACCAAATCAAAGAGCTAGTGAGGCCTATATTATGAAGTATTAGATTATACCAGACACTTCCTTGAATTAGTTCAACCCGGTAAGGTCATGAGAAGGCCTGTTTAGACTCCTCACTCTTGAGATGAGAGCTAAAGATCTACAGACCTTCTCTGCTGNTTAATAGAATCATATATGTAAGTATTAATGTCATTGTAAAGGGTACCAAATCAAAGAGCTAGTGAGGCCTATATTATGAAGTATTAGATTATACCAGACACTTCCTTGAATTAGTTCAACCCGGTAAGGTCATGAGAAGGCCTGTTTAGACTCCTCACTCTTGAGATGAGAGCTAAAGATCTACAGACCTTCTCTGCTGTTTCTCCTGTATTTCAGAACATCTTGCCTCCAGAGGTTTGTGAAGACCTTTCCTCTAGGCATTTTATGAAGGTGTTAAAACACAATTCCACCATGTTTTTAACTATCATAAACAATTCTCAATTTATGGACCAGAACCTCCATGGCTAAACAATGCAGTTGTTAAAGGAGTCACTCCTGATTTTATTTTTTTTGCCATAATCATTAAGTGAATAACCATGGTCATTAATTGAATCAGTAGCTGTTAAGTGAACCTGTGCTGTTAAGTCTCCCAGTGACTTTGCTTGTTGGCAGCTCAATCGGCAATCATGTTATCTTAGGATGCTGTAACCATCATAAATACTTCCTGGTTGCCAAATGCCTGAATTTTGATCATGTGACTACAGAGATGCTGTGATAGTTATTAAGTGTGAAGACCAGTCCTAAAATCACCTTTTTCAGTGCCGTTGTAACTTTGAACACACATTAAACAAATGATTACTGAACATGGTTGCTATCTTGATGATTTCTACAACTGTATGCCTTTGTTTTGATTCAGAAATCCTTGCTGTCCTGCAGTACATTTCAGCAGCTTAAATTTTTGATTATATCTTACCAATTCCAAAGAATTCCAAAAAGACAAAAACTTTGATCAGAAATGGCCTACTCTATTAAAGTGGCCAAGTTTGTGATTTTAAAATCAGAATAAAGTATATTTCTAAGCAGAAAGCTAGTTCTTAGAAATACAATTTCCTATCTGCTTTTCCCATGTGATGAGTACAGCAAAGGAAAGGAAAGAAATCATTATAATTTCTTTTGTGGAAGTAGCCTTAATTTCCAGAAGCTTTGTTGTCCAATAAAAGCAACAAGATTAGGAGTATGGATGGAAAATGATACTGTATTGACGCAATACCATTGTGTGCGTGACTTGAATCTTTGAAGAGTTGATGGGTTTTCCTTGTTCGGTCTAAATTATTATAGAGGAAAACATGTATTAATTATATAACACCACACATATGAACTTCTAAGTTTCCTTTTGGAATTTATTTACACTGTACAATTAATAGCTCTGAAAAACCTTTATGACCTCAGTGCTTCCCAAGGGATTCATCATTTCCTGAAAAATAATAATTCCTTTTCTGGGAAAATATTTTAATACATTTAATAGATATAGTAAGTGAACGTTATAAAAGTAGAGCGCATTCTGGTGGACACTATTATGAACTGGTACTTGGTCATATAGCTAAAAACTATAACAAAAAGTCCTTACTATGATACAAACATTGCAGATTTTCAAGTTAGCTGGTGAATTTTTGTCATTAACAGAGGCATTCCTTAAAAACAAAACAAAATACACAAACTAATCAATAATGAAATAATAAAATGGTGATTCAAACAGAAATGCCATTATCATCCAATCCACCCTCCAACACATCACATATGATCTAAAGTTCAAGGAAAGAGCCATATCCTGAAAGCCTTTCTGAAACCTATCAAAAAGATCAGAGCTACCTTTGTGGTCATTAGAACTATCACTGAAAAGGCATGGCTCCTGGAAAGACCTGGAATATACCTTTCCTGTCAGAATATGTGGGACAGGGAGATACCATAGGGCAGTGATGGTGAACCTTTTAGAGATCGAGTGCCCAAACTGCAAACCAAAACCCACTTATGTATCATTGGGTGCCGGGTGGGCGTGGCCCATTGGGTGGGCGTAGCCTATTGGGTGGGCATGGCTGCAGTGGTAACGGCAGACTGGGTGGGACTAAGAAGTTCAATCAATCAATTCCAACTTTGCGAGATTTCTTTTCCTCGCGAGAAGTTGAAATTGATTGATTGATTGAACCTTTTTTTTTTTTGCACATGGCGGTGGAGGCCTAAAGCGAAAAGGTTTTATAAAACCCAGCTGAAGACCTAGGATTGGGGCGATGGCGCGCGTGCCCACAGAGAGGGCTCTGCGTGCCACCTGTGGCACGCATGCCATAGGTTCGCCAC
>NW_015386710.1:1558780-1565105 GCF_001527695.2 Protobothrops mucrosquamatus
AGGATCTGGACAGACTTGAACACTGGGCACTATCTAACAAAATGAAATTCAATGGTGAAAAAAGCAAGGTTCTACATTTAGGCAAGAAAAACCAAATGCACAAGTACAGCATAGGTGGCACCTTGCTCAATAGTAGTAACTGTGAGAGGGACCTCGGAGTCCTAGTGGACAATCACCTAAATATGAGCCAGCAGTGTGCGGCATCTGCCAAAAAGGCCAACACAGTGCTAGGCTGCATTAACAGAGGGATAGAATCAAGATCACGTGAAGTGTTAATACCACTTTACAATGCCTTGGTAAGGCCACACTTGGAATACTGCATCCAGTTTTGATTACCGCGATGTAAAAAAGATGTTGAGACTCTAGAAAGAGTACAGAGAAGAGCAACAAAGATGATTAGGGGACTGGAGGATAAAGCATAATAAGGAACGGCTGCTGGAATTGGGTATGTCTAGTTTAATGAAGAGAAGGACGAGGGGGGACATGATAGCAGTATTCCAATATCTCAGGGGCTGCCATAAAGAAGAGGGAGTCAAGCTATTTTCCAAAGCGCCTGAAGGCAGGACAAGAAGCAACGGGTGGAAACTAATCAAGGAGAGAAGCAACCTAGAACTTCCTGACAGTGAGAACAATTAACCAGTGGAACAACCTGCCTCCAGAAGTGGTAAATGCTCCAACACTGGAAGTTTTTAAGAAGAGACTGAACAGCCATTTGCACGAAATGGTATAGGGTTTCCTGCCTGAGCAGGGGGTTGGACTAGATAACCTTCAAGGTCCCTTCCAACTTTATTATTATTATTATTATTATTATTATTATTATTATTATTATTATTATTATTATATCTATATTAAACTCCTTAATGGTTTGTACTGTATCTAATGGTTTCTGCTATGGAATATCTCCATTATCAAGCTGATCATATTTTTAAATAAAAATGAGAAACTCATGCCAATAAACCACTGATAGGCAATCATAAAAGATTCTACAATAATATATATTTATTTTCTGAGAATAAGAAGCAAAAAATTATAGAAAGTAAAAAAAGCATTTACTGGGAAAGCACAAGAAGAAGCAAAATTTTCATGGTGGCTGAACAGCTTTCTTATCTAAGAAACAAAAGGGCCAAATAGCGATTAACAAATGAAGCTGCAGCTTTGGAATTTTTACAGAACAATATATTCCTCAATTCTGAGCCCAATCTATTTTAACAATATAATTGCTTGTACAACTTGAGTAAACAATGGATTCATTGTGTTCACGAGCCCCAACAAGACAATGAAACAATGTTTTCTCAAAATTAACTATCTCATATTCTGGAAAAATAAAAAATTTGCAATGGTAGCCTCTAAGTAATAGTTCAGAATGATTAGACAAGTTCTCACTGAAACCTCAAACCTAGCTTTGAACTCTTATCACATCAAACTATTATATATAATGGAGTGTGTCAAAATGTCTTGATATGCCAAAACCATAAAATGCCTTCGGACCTAGCTTGCCCCATTGAAAATAACTGTATCATGCCATAGATTAATAACTCAATACTGTAATGTCTAATAATCCATGTCTGTAAATAAAATAGAGCCACCAATACCTTAGTTCTAAATAATGATATCCATAATGATTTAGGTTTATCTGCTGTTCAAACACATATGAAAAAATGAAATCTACTTCATTTCTACTTCAAACAAACAAACCACATTACGGCAGAGCATTATTTGTAAGTGAAGCACATGATTTTTCTATTGAAAATGATACATTATAAAACTGAGCCAAAACTTTCTCGAAATGATTTTGATGGGTGGATTGTAGAAATTCATTTTATTACGCAATCTTGAAAATTGGAAAATTAAGAAGAGAATTTAAAGAATTTAAGAATTTAAAAATGAAATTCCCTGTGGAATTTGTTTAGAAGCCAGAATATATTTAATTTATTATATAATAAATAGTGTGTATAAATATGTTATAAATTATTTAAATTTTGAAAACCATATGCCACTGATAGTCTTTTTATTTTAGTAGTGTCAATACCAAAGATATAACTTTTAATATATCAAATAATAAGAAAATAACCATTTTCATTTAACTGCAGCATTTAATAATAGAAAGACCATAAAAAACACAGGCACAAGAAAATTGATGTTAATCCATCCATTTATAATGTTTTAAAATGCATAGGAAAGAAGAGTCAAATCCTAAAAGATATTGTCAAATAGCAGGGTCCACCAACACTGCTGAAGAAATGACTTTTGTCTGTTCTTTAAGTCATTTTTCAGTTTACACAGAATAAACCCTCGATAAACATTCAGCCTAAACCTGTTTTTTAAACATTATAATTTTATTTTCCTTCAAAACCTCACTCTAAAGCTGCAGAACTGAATAGTTGTAGAATCAGGCATATTATGCACCAAAGTCCATGAATATGAAGAGTGATGCTTTCAATCACAAACTGTCTTTTAAAGACACTTATCTACATTAAAGACAAATGTACCTTAATTTTTTTTTTTTACAAAGCACTTAAATACTGTCATATGTTGTGTAGTATATACACTTGCCCCTTTACCAGGACGTTTCCTCATATATGCATATATGCTGCATATTTCAATATTGTTTACTTAAAATCAGGGCTTTTTGTGTCATAGAATGCCCAGAACGGAGTTCCGGCACCTTTTTTGGATGGAGGGGGTGGGCAAGGCGGGTTATATAACGTGTGTGAGTTCCAGCACTTTTTTTTTTTTTAACAAAAAAAGCACTGCTTAAAATCCTGTATGTTTTGTAGCATTATAGTAACTTTTACTAGCTATGCACACAAAAGCTTGAATCATAGCTACACTTATAGATCATAACACCAAGGTCTTAGATCTGTGTCTTTCAGAAAGAATGCAGCTATCAAGAACACTTCACACTTCAACCAAAAATGCGTTTAGCACTGTTTGATTTCAATAGCACTGAATAAAAATAGATGAGAATGGAAAGAACATCCTCTGCATGTACATGTTGAAAACCACATAGTCCTTAATAAAGTGGTAAGATGCCAATGCCATTCAAAAGCACTAAAGCTGGAATATTTATTATTTTAAAAATTAAAATATAAGTATTACTATTACATTCAGAAAAATATTAAACTGCATACTATATATGTTTAAATTGCCTTTGTTACAAAATGAATGCATGTTCCTAAGAAAAAAAATGCTTGTCTTAATATCTTAAATGAATATACACATGTTATGATGTCCTAATATAATTGGAGCTAGACTTTTGGCCTTATGACCATGTACTTTATAGTTTGTACTACCATTTTGTTTAATCTTACTGAAAAAAGCAATGTAAATATACATTTGATTGACCGCAATTCTGCCATTCAGGTTTTATATATTTACTATTGAAAAGAGCTGTTTTCTATATACAATACTCCCAAATCCAGAATAGACCCTCCTAAAAGTTTCCTTGATTTTGGAACAGTGACTATCAATATACTTAGTCTTCTATGTTTCCTACTTAACTAAAAATACAAATTAAAAATATAATTTTTCTAAACTTAATATACATAAACACATTTAATTTATAACTTGTTAAAACTTAGTTTTTTATAATATGAAAATCTACAGGTAAACTTTATATGTTACTTAAAACTACCATAAAAGGATAAAAGAAGATATCTATGGAGGTTTTCAGTCATCCAGGTCATAGTTATCCAAAAGATGCTTTTTCACAAGGCAACTGGACTTTCTTGTTCAGCTCTGAAGAGCTGAAGAAGCTTCTTGGATGAGAAGTGAAACGTCTTCAAAGAAAAACAAGAAAGTCCAGTTGCCTTGTGAAAAAGCATCTTTGAGATAGAAGAAGAATTACTTCTCTAATAAAATAGTTTGTAAGGAAGATATGGAAGTTATTTACTCACTACATAGATACACTTAACCACATTGTTGAAAATTATATTAAAATATTAATTAGTTTAGGGAAAATTAGTTTTTGTAATTATACAAATAGTCGTGAAAATAATTTAGTTCCCATTTATTTATTTTCGGTACCTCTAAACAGCCCCAATACAGTTCTTTTGACAGTGTAGAACAATTAAATATATGAATATATGAAAACAGAAAAATATTACTGTAACCTCTATTTCTTAAAACTAATAACTAAAAAGACTCTTGATCATATTGATAAATATATAAATCATACATGCAATAAGCACATGATTATTACAGGGAAAGTTATTCTGGATGGAAGTATGACAATAAATGTAAAATAAGGATATTTTGTAAAGTGTTGCCTTTTTCCTAGACTCCTTAAAGATACACTGTTCATTGTGTCTATTTAGTGTAATTTAGCAGCTATAAATCATACTGGGTTTATTCTTAAATAAGTAAATAACCATTACTAAATGTTTTGAAAAATAATTATAAATATAAAGCATTTAACAGCATTTTACTCTTTAGGATTAAGCTCTATTAAATAAAATGGGTCTGTAACCTTTCTCAAACTTTTCTTCCCTTTCACTTATATATCTGATAACAAAATATTTTGCATTAATATACATGAATCAAACGAGTAATAAACCATTTTATAACAGTAATCTTAAACAACAATCCTCATGAATATACTCTGTTAGTATTAAAAACTCTGTTAGTATTTGTCTGTTAGTATGACAAAATATTCCATATTTTTAACTTTATAATAAATGTAGCAAAATTACTTTAGAATCCAATCTGAATTGGTTACTGGGACCAAAGGTTCTTCCAAGCTTTTGGACTCGTGTTGGAGCCTATCTTCAGGGAACTTCTAAATCTCCAGGATATGTGCACTGGACTGTTCTATGCGTAGTATTTATGTGTGCCCTTGTGATACAAAGATCGTTTGGAGGTAAGAGAAATTTCTAATGAAATTTACCAGATTCCCTGCATGGATTGCCCCTGTGAGTATGTAGGACAGACAGGGAGGAAGGTAACCACCATCACAAGCATATGAATGAGCGAATAGACGAGAAGGCCTGCACTCATTGGCAGCCTTACATTGCAATGAACAAGGACATGCATTCAATTTCACAGCTACTAAGATTGTTGGCTAAGCAGGAACAAAAATAGCCAACGAAATGATTGAAGCCTGGGAAACAAGTCTCTTGTCTGTCAAGAGAAGTACTGATTTACCACCAGTTTACCAGGTACTTAGAAGCTGAGACCCCAGCAGTACAAGGAAACAACAATCAATGATTTAATAGCCGGCCATCAACAGCCCAATCAACAACTAAAAGCCATATAAACAACCAGGGTACCATATAAATACTCTGCATAGAACAGCCCACTGCACACATCCTGGAGATTGACAAGTTCCCTGAAGATGAGCTCCAACATGAGTCCAAAAGTCCCGGTGACCAACTCAGATTGGATCCGGCAACATTATCCAAGGACATGTATATTTGCCTTCATTCGCAAAATTATTTTACTACAAGATACAAAATTATATTTTCAATACGCAGGTTTTATATCTGGGCATATAACTGAGCACATGAATAAAAAAGAATTGTGATTGCCTTCAACATATACAAATTATTGTAAATGCTGATGAGTCATAACCTTTTGTGCTCATGAGATAAGGGAAGGGATAAGTGGAAGAGAAAAATTAGATAACTGGCAATGGTATTAAGTCTACAATCTTTGAAAAAGCATCATAAGTAAAAAAATAAAAACATCATAAAAATACCTAAGCTTCCCAAAGTTATATCCCATGGTGAACTAATAGGCTGCTCATCTCCTTTGGCTCCTCCTTCCTTATCAGTGCCTTGTATTCCAACTCCTGCAACAGTGCTCACTAACTCCAACCGCAGGTCAATCTAGAATCAATTGTTGATTTATTTTAATAAAAGAGAATATGTGTAACTCAGGGTTGATCTGTGGAATTCCTGGCACTCCCTGAGCTTGGTTGTTACTAATTACAAACAAACAAGCTCATAGAGCACCAAGGATTCACATTAATTTATTTTTACAGTAAACGTTTAGAATGGCACATCTTTTTATACTGTTAACCATTTTTAGCAAAATATATTTAATACTGTAATATTTATTTTGAATATACTACAATAGTGCAAACAGGGAGAGCTTGTTTGTGTCCTGCTTTATAGTTAGCTACCCGAATAGCACATATCTCTAATTTTGAAATATTTTGTATCTTTGGTGAAGACTTTATATCCGTCTGCTAGGGATAACAATAGTTTTCTTCAATTACAACACTGGTTTTGTTCATTAATTGAAATAAAATTTATCCTGCTAATTCACTTCTAAAGGACTAATCCACAATATAAATTAATGACAAAAAAGTTTATGTAAAAAAAAA
>NW_015386711.1:0-4748 GCF_001527695.2 Protobothrops mucrosquamatus
ACTATTCACTGGTGTAACTGTTAACCTCATCAGAGGAAGCAAAGGATACCGATTATGTTCCATCTCATGTATCTACCACCTGTGGATAATTTGAAGTATGGTTGTATTATTACCATAATTACCATCTAAGCAACTATATAATTTATATTGTATTGAGATGGATGCATTTCATATGTAAGGTTCAGTTTATGACACCATACTAGAACCACTGAGAAGCTAAAACACTGATTCAGAGAAGAACAGCCAGTGGGAACAGAAACAAATCCCTGCAAGAAGTGTTTGAAGCAATGAAAGCTATTTAGCCTGGAGAAGTAATTAAGAAAAAATATGTAAGCAGTCTTTCAAAATTTGCAAGGTTATAGTGTAAAAGATAAAGCACAGTTTTTCTCCGGGATTGGCTTCACATGCCAATCCAAATCATGTTTTGTTTAACCTTACAAAATAATTCAGACGTACAAGATGTTAAATCCTCAACTATGGTTTATAAATCAAGATAAGTCCATTCTTGCATATCAAGCTACATATGTATAGATGCATCATGTATTCCCTTTCAAAATGAGCAACTTTGCAGCTGAAGCACAGAAAGTGAGAAAGAGTAATACACACGTGGAAAGGAATAAAGAAAAGAACTTCAGAAGTTGTGGGTGCTCCATCACTGGAGGCTTTCCAAAACAGACTGGACAACCATTTGCCTGAAATGGTATAAAGTCTCCTGCTCAATCAGGGGGTTGAACAGGGCTTTTCAACCTTTTCACAGATTGTACCATTTTTAGGATATGGCAATATTCGAGTACCACCAGTTGCCTGGCAAGGTGTCAAAAACTTGATGACCAAAAAAAAGGGAAAAATTGATGACGTACAGGTAGCCCTCGACTTACAACTGTTCGTTTAGTGACTGTTCAAAGTTACAATGGCACTGAAAAAAGTGACTTATGACCATTTTTTTCACACTTATGACCGTCGCAGCATCCCCAGGGTCACATGATTTACATTCGGATGCTTGACACCTGACTCATATTTATGATGGTCCCAGTGTCCCAGGATCATGTGATCCCCTTTTGACAAGCAAAGTCAATGGGGAAACCAGATTCACTTAAGAACTGTTATTAATTGAATAACTGCAGTGATTCGCTTAACAAATGGGGCAAGAAAAGTCATAAAATGGGACACAACTCATTTAACAAATTTCTCACTTAGCAACATAAATTTTGGGCTCAATTGTGATTGAGGACTCTCTGTACACTCACTTGCCGCACTTTTAATGGGAAACTTGTGCTTATTTCTCTGACAATCTTTGCACTGTTCTAGCTCCTTCTCTACTTCTGGTTGACTCAAAGACTCTCCTGGTTGACTCTCCTCTTCTCCACCTCTCTTTCTCTGTCGGGTTTTTTCTGTCCCTTTCCTCCAAAAGCTCCTTTTATAAACTCTTCTCTCTCCTCCTCCTTTTCTCTTTGGTGTAGCTGCAGCTGACACCTTTCCCAGAGGCTGCGCACTGCTTCTGGAAGCGCCAATCAGCTGGAGCCCTGCGGCGATCCTGGGTGCTCAGCAGAGCCGCTGCCACACAGTAGCTCCAGTTATTATTATTATTATTATTATTATTATTATTATTATTATTATTATTATTATTATTATTATTATTATTATTATTATTATTATTATTATTATTTATTGAATTTATATACCGCCCTATCTCCTTTACGGGACTCAGGGCGGTGAACAGGCGATAATAAAAACCACAATAAATATACACAAGTTTCTGTTCTAAAATCAAATTAAATAACAGGCCTGCTCTAAAAGTACCCCATACAAAACCCCCACTAAAACATAATCAAACTACGCCAGGCCGGCCGCACGGAATAGATGAGTCTTCAGGGCTCGGCGAAAAAGGCACAGGTCCGCAACTGTACATAGGTCGGGGGGTAGGTCATTCCAGAGGGCAGGAGCTGCCACAGAGAAGGCTCTCCCCCTGGGGGTCGCCAGCCGGCATTGTCTGGCCGACGGCACCATAAGGAGGCCCTCTCTGTGGGAGCGGACTGGTCGAAGGGAGGTGTTTGGTAGGAGGCGGTCTTGCAAATACCTAGGTCCATTGCCATGGAGCGCTTTAAAGGTTGTTACTAACACCTTGAAGCGCACCCGGAAGGCCACAGGCAGCCAGTGCAGCTCGCGCAGGAGAGGTGTTACATGGGAGTATCTAGAGGCCCCCAGNTGCCTAAAAGCATTTCATTTCACACAACCTATAAACCTTGCTTTCAACTACAGCCATTCTTTCTAGAGGTCAGTGGGGCAGCTATCCAATATAGATCCAAGATAAAAGAGACATCACAGTATTAATTCCAATGGGCTGATCTCAACAAATGCTCTACCACCATCTATTACGGTTCAGCTCATTGCTTCAAGTGGCATCCATACTTGTTTGTTTTTAACCCAATAAAGGAAAACTCTTGTGAATCCTGTTATTTTATCTCTTTCTTGCATAGATCTCGAGCCAGCCCTCCCCTATCAGTAGAGAAAGGAATAAAACCACTTTTATTAGAACAGTTATAGTAACAAAATCTTGCAAGTCTGAAGGTGCTTCCCTCTTCCCTCACTTTAGCTTTGTGTGAATTAGGGAGCAGCCTGTTCTTAACAATAGCAATAGCACTTAGACTTATATACCACTTCACAGTGCTTTACAACCCTCTCTAACAGTTTACAGAGTCAGTATCTTGCCCCCAACAATCTGGGTCATCATTTTACCGACTTCAGAAGAATAGAAGGCTGAGTCAACCTTGAGCAGATGAGAATCGAACCACCAAACTGCAGGCAGCTGGCAGGCAGCAAAAGTAGCCTGCAGTACTGCCTTCTAACCACTGTGCCACCACGGCTCATATGTATCTTCTCAACATTACTACTTGGTAGCAGCTCTTCTTCCTGTTCTTCAAGGCCATTCCACAGTTCCTCTACATCTCATGGTTTGTGGAGTAATAGACTGAATTCTCAACTTATCCTTAAACAGCATATAATTTGTTTAGTTTAGGGATTTGGAAATGGCCAGTCTAGAGAAAAGAAGGACTAGTGGGGACATGCTAGCAGTGATCCAGTATTTGAGAGGCTGCCACAAGGAGGAGGGGGTCAATTTATTTTCCAAAGCACCAGAAGGCAAGACAGGAAACAATGGATGGAAACTAATCAAAGAGAGAAGCAACCTGGAATTAAGGAGAAACTTCCTAACAGTGAAGACTATCAACCAGTGGAACAGCTTGCCTCCAGAAATCATGGGTGCTTCATCACCTGAGGTTTTTAAGAAGAGACTGGACAACCACTTGTCTGAAATGATATAGAGACTCCTGCTTGAGCAGGGGGTTGGACTAGAAGACCTCCAAGGTCCCTTCCAGCTCTATTCTGATTGATTGATTGAAATACATTGAGATAGTTTGATCATACTGTTGGTACTCAAGTATTCCTGAGCCAGAGTTGCTGAGGAAAGTATTACAAGTAGTCCTCAACTTAGGACCACAGTTGAGCCCAAAATTTCTGTTGCTAAGCAAGACATTTGTTAAGTAGGTTTTGCCTCCTTTTATGACCTTTCTGGCCACAGTTGTTAAGTGAATCACTGCAGTTGTTAAGTTAGTAACATGGTTGCTAAGTTATTCTGGCTTCCCCAATTGACGTTTCTGGTCAGAAGCTCACAAAAGGTGATCACATGACCCCAGGATACTGCAACCATCATAAATATGAACCAGTTGCTAAGCATCTGAATTTTGATCATGTGACCCTGGGGATGCTGCTAAGATTGTAAGTGTGAAAAGTGATCATAAGTCACTTTTTTTTTAGTTCTGTTGTAACTTCAAATAGTCACTAAATGAAGTGTTGTAAGTTGAGGACTACCTGTATCTCTATGTTCAGAGGTAAGAAGATCTGGATGGGTAAGGTTCTAATTCAGTGTTTCTCAACCTTGACAATTTTAAGGCATGTGGACTTCAACTTCCAGAATTCGCTGGCTTCAACTCCCAGCAACGCTGGCTGTGGAATTCTGGGAGTTGAAGTCCACATGCCTTAAAATTGTCAAGGTTGAGAAACACTGTTCTAATTAAATCCCTGAAAGACAGAGTCACTGTCGTCTTGTTTAGACGTGATGGCAGGGCAAGCTTGGATTGTGAAAAGTTATAGTCTGAAAGTCTGAAAAGTTGAAAGAATAAAATTCATGGTGCATTTCCAAAATAACGTGCTAAATACTAAACTGAAAGAAGAATTATCTGCCCTCTTTGTTCAGAATCATTGAAACCTATTGAAATTTCCACCCAGGATACCACCAAGATAAAAGTACTTATTTAAAGCAGGGGTTATTCAACTGTTTTTTTTAAAAGGACATATATCGATAGAACAGATCTAAAAGGCATTGACAGAGCTAATTAAAAAAGAAAACCTCAGAACTGTATCCACATAAAGCTGTGACATTTTAAAGCAATCAGCATGCTTCAGTTGTCAAAGCTTTTGGAAGATCTTACTGTTTAAATTTTTTTTAAGTAGCAATTATTAATATAAGGAATTAGATAAAAACCACAACTTTACTATTCACTGGTGTAACTGTTAACCTCATCAGAGGAAGCAAAGGATACCGATTATGTTCCATCTCATGTATCTACCACCTGTGGATAATTTGAAGTATGGTTGTATTATTACCATAATTACCATCTAAGCAACTATATAATTTATATTGTATTGAGATGGATGCATTTCATATGTAAGGTTCAGTTTATGACACCATA
>NW_015386711.1:6774-31554 GCF_001527695.2 Protobothrops mucrosquamatus
CGGCATTGCTGCTGCTTCAGCTCATCCCCCGCTACACTTTTACACTTTTTTTACAGTGCTTTTCAACCCGTCATACCTGTACCACCTGCCAGGTGCCGAAGTACCACCAGTGGTACATGTACCATGGGTTGAAAAGCACTGGACTAGAAAACCTCTAAGGTCCCTTCCAACTCTGTGTTTTATGTTCTAAGTTAGAAGCAGAAGAAAAGAAGTGAAAACAGATAAATCTAGTTTATAACACCATTCATTCTATCTCTCCAGACTTATTATTTTCTTGTGAGCTATTTTTTTCCATGACATCATGTCTTGCCTTTTGTGTTTTAAACTTCTCATTTCTCTGTTTCTGAGAATCTCATCAAATTCACCCAACCATTACTTCCTTAGCTGTCCTTTCTTTTTCATCCTACTCATTCTTCCATTGTGTTGCAACTTGATTTTGATTTCTTCTCTGTTTACTAGTTTTTAATGCCTCTTGGGTGGTTTACAAAAAATAAAAAATAATAACAGAATACAAAACACAACTTATCAAAATGTTCAGCAGAGATAAACTGTGGCCAACATATCAAGAGCTCATGCATCAGTCAACCCTCAAATTCCAGTTCAACTACGTTATTTGCTTTACGAAAGACTGATAGGTAAGGGTGCAGCCATACCAATGGTTGCAAGATGCTCCATAGCATAATTATTGTCTCTGTTCTCACATCATTTTGGTTTCTTATAGGAAATAGACCACAAGAATCTACTATGTATACTCGTGAGTTGGATGGATTCTACTTGAAGAAGATGGTTGGTAAGGTGCTTTAGAACCAAATCATGCAGGGCTTTGATAGGTCAAAATCCATACTTCAAAAGCCTATCATAATCAGTGCAGTGACTGGAGAATAGCTCTCATTTGCTAGCATATTGCCTATTGCCTATTATACTAGCTAGAGATTCCAGGTCAATTTCACAGTAGTACGTGGTAAAAGTAGTCCTCAACATATGACTGTAATGGAACTTGCCCATTATGATCAGATATCATGGCTGTTAAGAGAGATGGAATCAGTTAACATCACCCAGGCCCTGCTGTCCCTGATATGGCTGTTAAACCAATGTGTGGTCAGTAAGTGGAGCCTCAGGAGTGATAAAGATCCTGGGAGCCCCAAGACACCCCTTGCTCTACTTCTCACAACTTTGGTCTCTGCAGAACTTTTTCTTTCCAACTCAGTTCACAGGAACACCCCAAAAGCTACTTATGACATGGTCCTGAAGTTACAGCCACTGTTACATCCCCATGGTCATTTGTCCTTACTGGGTCCCAGCAGGCCTTCTCCCCCACCACCACCAACATCCCCACAGGACTTTTCCCACCCACATATACACCACTGCAACTGGTAGCATTGTCATTTAGCCACATGGCGTGATTCCATAAGCAGCTACATGTTTTCAGTGCCCACAATTCAATGTGGCCACTGGGAACATGGCAGCTGCTTCTGGAATCATGCTGTGTGGACATGCGATGAAGCCATCTGTTTCAGAACCATGGAAAGCTCAGTGGGAATCAAGACTAAGCTCTGCAGGCACCTGGTGTCGGGGAAGGCTTGTTGGACCTGATGGAGGAGGGAAAAGCCTGCAGGGATCTGCTATGGGAAGAAAATCCTGTGGGAACCCAGGGGTGGGGGAGAAAGACCTGGTGGGATCCAGTTGGAAGGATGGGGGAGATAGGCAGGGGAGTGCTGCAGCATCCCTGGGGTCAGTTGTAAGGGCAAATGACCATGGGGTGCTACAGTGGCCATATCTTCAGTACTATATCATAAGTAGCTTTGGGGGGGGGGTCCAATGTAAATTTGAACAGCCATTAAGGAACAATTGCTAAACAAGGATTACCTGTACTGTCCTATAAACATGAGATGAGCAAGAGTTACCATTTCTAGGGTTTTTTAGTTGGCATACCTGGGTAGATCTCCAACTTCCTAAATTGCAGATCTGCTCTTTCAGGGGGAAGCTACCTCCATGCTGGAGGTGGTTTAGGAATCTGAAAATATTTTGGGACTTTACAAGGTTTAGGTCACAAGTGGCCCACACAATTTCCCTTACATTAAACGCTGCCATTGGGTTGAGTGTTGGAAAAAAGTATGCCCAGATTTAACAAGGAGAACACACGTAAAACTTGCCAATGCACCCCATGTTATTGGTCCATTTCTCAATGAAGCCAAAAAGCTATCCTTGGATTCCACCACATTGGGCAGCACATGGAATGAAATTGCACACAACAGTTGCTTGTCCATAGCATTTCTAATTTCTTCAGGACCACCGTTTAATGCATAACAGAATAACAAGAGTTGGGAGGGACCTTGGAGGTCTTCTAGTCCAACCTCCTGCTCAAACATATACCATTTTAGACATATGGTTCTCCAATCTTTTCTTAAAAATCTCTAGTGATGGAGCATCCTCAACTACTGAAGATAAGCAGTTCCACTGATTAATTGTTCTGTCAGGAAATTTCTCCTTAGTACTAGGTTGGTTCTCTCCTTGATGAGTCTCCATCCACTGCTTCTGCCTTCAGGTGCTTTGGAGAATAGGTTGACACCCCCCCTTCTTTGTGGCAGCCCCTTAAATAAGGTATTTGGGAAAAGGCTTATAAAGAAACATTTTGTTCTGGCAGAGGCAAAATTCAATAATGCACAAAGAATGATGTGCGAGTATTTTTGGTTTGTTACATTTTGTAGTCCAAAAGCTGTGTTTATGTATATTTGCAATTTGTACACACACATACACAACACACACAAACACATGTGCACACTTGCTCCTACATGCTTGCTAGCTGAGTTAAAAGGCTATGACATTTTATACTTCAAAGGATCAGAAAATCATTGAGGGGGAAAATAAAACAAAAAGGGATTTTTCTCCAAAGACTCAGAAGCTGCAGCTAAAAGAGCAAGACTATCTTTTGTTGTCATATATTTGAGATAGGATTTTAAGAGTAATTCAGCTGAAACAGTCCAAGTAATGCACCAAGCTTTCCCTTCCTTTACTGAGTGCACTTCCACACCAGCACACATCCCGTCAACCTCTTAAAAACAGAATAGAATACAGAATAACAGAGTAGGAAGAGACCTTGGAGGTCTTCTAGTTCAACCTCCTGCTCAAGCAGGAGACCCTGTAACATTCTGGGCAAATGGCTGTTCAATCTCTCCTTTAAAATCTCCAGTGACGGAGCACCCACAACTTCTGGAGGCAATAGCACTTAGCACTGAGACTTACATACTACTTCGTAGTGCTTTACAGCCCTCTCTAAGCAGTTTACCGAGTTAGCCTATTGCCCCCTACAACCTGGGTCCTCATTTTACCAAACTTGGAAGGATGGAAGGCTGAGTCAACCTTCAGCCAGTCAACCTCAAACTCCTGGCAGTGAGCAGAGTCAGCCTGCAATACTGCGTTCTAACCACTGAGCCTCATGGGAAGCCATTCCAATGATTAATTGTTCTCACTGTCAGGAAATTTCTCCTTAATTCTAGGTTGAATCTCTCTTTGATCTCTCTCTTCCATCCATTACTTTTTATCCTGCCCTTAGATGCTTTGGAAAATAGGTTGACTTTCTCTTCTCTGTGACAGCCCCTTGGAAGACTGCTACTCCTTCTCTTCATTAGACACACCCAGTTCCCACAACCATTCATCAACCATTAAACTTTGAAAAAAGTTTTAAATGATCCATGGTTGACTCCTTCAGCTGACATGACTGATATCAGTCAAACGATCAATCAGAAAAACAAAACCCTGATCAAGAAACTACCAAGTAGAAGACCATATCCTCACCAAAACTAGCATAATATGTAAACAGGGAGCAAATCCTACTCTCTCTCTCTCTTGATACTATTACTAGTTGTGTAATGAAATGTCTACAAGCAAATATCCCAGACCAGACAGCATCAAGGACTCCATCGTTCAACGCTGAATTACAAACATTCTCTTTATTCTCACCTACTGGATTGATTGCAAGTCTGCTGACTGTTTTTTAAACCAACTTTGTACTCCTTGAAATGGACAATAAGGAATGAAAATCACTGGTCTAACACAAACTGCTGTAAGTCTAAAACTCTCTTTCAGCCAACCCACCTCACAAGGTTGTTGTTTTGGGGAAAAATAGGAGTATTACGTATATTTGCCACCTTGAGTTATTTATAAAAATAATAAAGGTGGGGAATAAATAAATAAAGCAAAATTTCCTCACCTGCACAAAAGCAGAGGAGTCTGGCAGTATCTTTTCTGACTAACAAATCTTATTAAAAGGCATAAACTAAAGCTTATTAACACAGCTCTCCTCCTACAGCCTCCACAGCAAAATTCCCCTGTGAAGCACACAGAACAGAAATATCAATTCCATGCATCCCTGTCTCTCCATCTTGCCTCATGTTGTGTGCATCTCTTTTGTGGTATGCAAAGAATAACCCAAAGAAAAAGAAAACCCCAAGCATTTTCTATGAGGAGACATGTAAAAGAGACAGGACCTCTTTCCCCTTGAAAAACCTGCCAGCATTAACTAGAAGTCATGGGGAAGCAGGAGATCCCATAACTGGAGAAAGAAACCCACAGAAGCTCCATAGAAGGTCAGAATTTCAGAGGAAACACAAACTGCACTGCAGGTTCAAATATGCCATAACTCAGCCAGAAATAAATTGGCTCAGATCTCAGAAGTAGCAGTCAACTTCATGAGGTCCCAGAATATGGTACCAAATTACCCTGATATTTTTTCCCCACCCATTCAATGCTAAAACTTCAATCTTCTCAAAGCCCATGGCAAGCAAATGTGTGCTGTTATGCGTGAATGTGCGTTCATATTAGCAAAGATAGCTCACACTTTATTATAGTAGAATTGGACTTCTGCAGCAAACTCTGTGTAGAGCTATTTTCAAAGAAAATTTGGAAGTTGCAACTTTTACAAATACAGCACCAGGATATTAGTAGGAAAAACTTGCTATTAAGAGCAACACCCATTTGGCTGCCAATCTTCCTGGCCCAGATTGAAGGGCTGGCGATTACTTATAAAACCTTACAAAGCACAGTGGCTGAATACATCAAACAATATTTTATCTAGGATGGTCTACCTATCCTGTTGGCAATCTGAGGGTTTTTCACTTCACCCCAAGAAGTTAAACTAAACTAAGAAACAGGCCTTTTCTGGGATATCTGAAAGTTGAAATCCACAAATCTTAATGTTGCCAAGGTTGAGAAACACTGTTCCAAACAATGGGGACAATTAAGTAGAGTAATTCAATTTAAGTAGAAGGATATTCCACTAAAATTACCTTGTGGATTGACTTGTTCCTGCAAACATATGTTTTGGAGGTGGAAGGTACCTTAAAGTCAGTTTTTGACTGCCGGGACTAGTTCTCTGTAATTTTCCTGGCAAGGTTTTTCAGAAATGGTTTGTCATTGCCTCCATCTTAGGGCTGAGAGAGAGGGACTGGCCCATGGGCAGTGGTCAGTTAATTGACTTTGTGCCTAAGGCAGGAATAGAACTCACAGTCTTCTGGTTTCTAGCCTGATGCCTTAACCACTAGACTAAACTGGTTCTCTTAGAATTCTGAGAAATCATAAATAAACTTTTTGCATAGGAAAAAATCCTTTCCCATCTGCCAATGTCAGAAGATCAAGCTATCAAAAATACAGCAACATTGCACAGTTGGAAAGTTGGTCCCTCTGAATCAAACTAACCCTGTGTTAAAGAATGGCAAAAAAACAACAACCCAAAGCAGATGTGTGTTACATATGCCACGTTGAACCTTGGAAGAGAAAATCCTTTTACAAGAGATACTAGGTAAGTCCTTCAAGGTGGTGAGAAATATGTCCTCTTTTCATACTGTCCAAATGTTATTTTGCCTCCAGTTCTCTCAGTTGAGAATAGAATTCTAATTCAGTGGAACAGAAGCACACAATGCTGAATTATATTTGGGTCCCATATGTTGGATGGATGAGATTTCAAGTTCAGTAGTGATTATGACTCAAGAGATGGGCAAAGATCTACCTACTTTTACATCATTCTATAGTAGCTCATCACCACCAAAAGTATGTTATTAAAAATAAATTATTGCATCACACTCATATCAGAAACACCGAGGTACTTCCCGTTTGAAAGTATTAGCTGGTGACATCACCACTGCCCAGAGGACGTCCAGTTGGGGGCTTCTTTTATGTCCCCTGCAGGAGCTGGAGCAAAGGACAGGAGCTCACTCCATCCCATGGCAGCAATCGGGTCTCAAACATGGGCATGTTAACTTCCAACCCAGCGTCCTAACCACAGTACTCCTAAAATACAGTAAATCATTGTTTGAAGGGCTTGCTATAAGAAATAACTTTCATGTTATAATTCTCAAGGGATAATGCTTTGAGTTTAGAGATCTAACTGAACTTTTCCTATGGCTTCAAGCAACCAAAGTATCAAAGTGTCAGTCCATCAGGCAATCTTTTTGCTGACTAACAACAAAGATGATTATTTACATATATCACTTGGTGGAACTCTCACTGACAAATGTTTACCATTGAGAAATAGGTGACATTTCCAGCAAATCATTAACACCAATTATGTGCTGGACAAACCTATCACTTACGCATCAATCTTCTGGACAAGTGAAAAATAAATGTGAGTGCAATGTTATCTCTAGGCACAGTTATCTTCAAAACCATACAAGCAACAAATTTAGAGTGATCCAATTTGTCTAGGCAACTTCTGTTATTAATCACTTGCATTATATACCTCAGCTTGCTCTTCAAGGGACAATGCAACAGGAACTATGGAATCCTTTTTTTATAGAGAACGGAGTTGCAGTCCTTCAGCTTTCCAATAATGTATAGATTGGGGGGGGGGGGGGTGGAGGACTGGAAGGACCAGCCCTTTTTTTAATTCTATGGTTCCAAAGATGAGATTTGACTCATACTCTTCAGCTGATATTGATTAGCAATTAAAATTAAGTCTGTTCATTAGACTATAGAAGGCCAAAGGGCTCAATGCTCTCTTCCTTTTTGTTTGACATTTGCATGAAACCATTCGGTGAAGTCATCCCTTCATTTGGGTCAAGTGTCATCAATATGCTTATAATAATAGTACATCTTGACTCCAGGCTGGACAAGTGATGCTGTTAAAGTCTTGGCTCAGAGTCTGGAACTGTATAGGTCTGGATGAGGACAAACAAATTCAACTGAATCATGATAAGAGTAAGCATCTGTATTTATTGGGGCTTCCTAGTTTGGTGGAAATTCCATTCCTAGTCTTCTGTCAGTTTGCCCTTTAACATTTTTACCATATGGGGCCCTCTTGGATTTCAGGCTCCAACTCAAAGACCATGTAGCAGGTGTCACTAGGAGGCTCTTTGTCCAGATAAAGTGTACCAGCTGCACCTTTTCCTGGATATGGAAGCCCATCAAACAGTTACTCCTCATCTGGTCATCTCGTGATTGGATTACTATAATGCTATCTACATGGGGCTGCCTTTGATAACCATCTGAAAGCTACAGCTGGTGTAGGCAGTGATGGGGACATCACATTATGCTTATGCAGCCCCATTACTTTGCAAACAGCAGCCCTGGTTACCAGTTGGCTTCTGATACAATTCAAGGTACTCACTTTTATAGCCCTTGATGGCATAAAGGTAAAGTCATGAAGCAAAAGTAATCAGTTGTAACCTATTTTGGGTGGCTTCAACACATTGGTGCAACCTTCTAAACTGGTAGTAGTTCCCCTACAAAATAAACCAAGGAAGTTGAATCTATCTAACCATTGTGAAGACATCAATCTATTTTTGCATGTCCCAATTTAGCAGTTCTCTGAACAAATTCCAACTTACTCTGTTTCATACTTACAGGATTCTAAATGTGCATGGAAATTCATACTGCAATATTTCTGAATATATTTTCAGAGAGAATAAAGTTCTCTCAAAGATTAATTTCTAAATCTGTTATCCCAAGGCAAATATCCCAGCGTTCTTGAGGAATCGGGACTGCATTGCAAAGTTGAGATTGTAGATCCACGAAATCAAACTGGAAAAGTCCTAAACTGGAAGGAAAAAGCTTAGAAAAAGTCTGACCTGAAGCTCAGGCAGTATATGGGTGGTTTTTTTTCTTTTACAAATGGGACTAAAACAAAAATATCTTTCCAAGTGTCTGCCCCCTCTCCAGCTCAGCAGACAGATGGCTCTTTCAAAAGAAATAGAAATAGAAGTATACAAAAAGACAAAATAATAATAATTTCATTTGTTTTTTAGCTTGATATCTTGAGATGAACCAACAGTTGCAGGCCTTGGTAAGATTAAATGCAGCTTGTGCCTCATATTAACAGAACTTCAGCAGCAAATCTTGGACATAATTTAATTTATGGATGTATTTATTTCTTTATATGGCAGCCTAGAGGTATCTGCAAGGTGTGATCAAAAAAGTCAAGATGATGGCCATGAGAGTGCAAATCAAAGATCCACCTGTTTTTATGTGCACCGTGTGGATGGTGTACGTAAACAAGTGGACACTGTCAAGGCTACTATACAGGTAGTCCTCAACTTATCACCACAACTGAGCCCAAAATTTATGTTGGTAAGTGAAAATTTGTTAAGTGAATTTTGCCCCATTTTACAACTTTTCTTGCTACATTTGTTAAGTGAATCACTGCAGTTGTTAAATGACTAACATGGTTGTTAAGTGAATTTGGCTTCCCCATTGACTTTGCTTGTCAGAAGGTTGCAAAGGTGATCACATGACCCAGGGACACTGCAACTGTCATAAATGTGAGTCAGTTGTCAAGCATCCGACACGTGACCATGGGGATGCTGCAACAATATAAGTGTGAAAAATGGTCATAACTCACTTTTTTCAGTGCTGTTGTAATTTTGAGTAGTGACTAACCGAACTGTTGCAAGTCGGGGACTATCTGTATTGACTTTTATTTATTTTATTTTATTAAAAGAGAGATATATTTATTATCTCTATCTATCTATCTATCTATCTATCTATCTATCTATCTATCTATCTATCTATCTATCTATCTATCTATCTATCTATCTATCTATCCTGTATGGCCACTCGTCTCACAAAATGTAACTCTGAAATTTATTCAGTGCAAATACCTTATTTTCCCATCCCATTTCTCTTTGGAATTTCTGGCCTTTTTCAAAGGTAAGAAAAGAGGAAAAAGCTATTTTTAAGGCTACAGAATATGGCGTAAATCACCCAACCAGCCAGTGCTTGCTAATTACCCTTGACTAAAGCCCAATTTTGTGTTTACTGTCACCAAGGATGCTGAATGAAAAAGCCTTCTTCTCTTGCCAGCTTCACATGGCTATAAAATATACATTAAAACCTCTATCTTGCAGAGAGCAGGTGCGAAACCCAAGTCTCAACACCCCCCAAAAAGCACTTTTCTTGGGTGAAAAATGCACGATTGAATTAATAGCAAAGTGCCTTTGTGTGCTGTAAATTATGTTCCACATTTAAAAGTAAGCTGCTCTCTATATAAAAAAAAATCAAACCTTCCTTTCCTTTTCAGCTTTTCTTTTGGGATCTTTAAAAGAGAGAGGCAGACAGATACAGCCCATCATCTGCTTGTCTCAAATTTGAGAGAGGAATACCCAATGTCTCCAGGAGAGACACAGGAAGAGCAATTAGGATGAGGATCACCATGATAGAAATGGACAGGGTTGGAAGATGGAGGCTCAGTAATATGGCTGAGATGATTGGGAATACCTAAGGAGATTAAGGTCTCAGAACAAAGGAGACAAGACAAGAAGACCCAGGAAGGCCATGTGGAGATTTACATAGATGCAGGCAGGCAAATACAGTGCCTTGGGGTAAACTTAAGGCTGTAACCAAATGACAACTGTCCAACTTAGGGAGCTAGGAACGAAGGAAGTATAATTGAGAAGATCACGTGCTTTGCATGTCAAATATCCTGGGTGACATCTGCAGCCACAGTGGACAAGATCAGTCACTTTTTTTCCCACCAGCAGAAAAGGACCTACTTTTCATGCAGGAAGTGTCCCACCATTCATCTCAGCATCTCCAAATATGGCTGGAAAGTCTGCCCTGATCCCTAGAGATGAGTTGCTGATCAGGGAAAAGGTCTGTGTATTTTATAAATAATGGTTTAAACTGGGTTTGCTAAGCAAACTATATGTCATGGTTGCATCTCACCTGAAGGCAGGACAAGAAGCAATGGATGGAAACTAATCAAGGAGAGAAACAACCTAGAACTAAGAAGAAACTTCCTGACAGAATAATCAATCAGTGGAATGACTTGCCTCCAGGAGTTGTGAATGCTCCAACACTGGAAGTTTTTAAGAAGAGATTGGACAACCATTTGTCTGAAATGGTATAGGGTTTCCAGCTTGAGCATGGGGTTGGACTAGAAGATCTCCAAGGTCCCTTCCAGCTCTGTTATTCTGTTCTGTTATTCATAAGTTGGTGCCCTCATAAGTCAAGCCATCACACAATTGGACCCAATTTTGAAACCATTTTTTCTGCGGTAGTTAAGTACATCATAGTAGTCATTAAGAGAATCCAGTTTCCCCAAATAACTGTGGATTGTTTGGGGTTGGGTTGTTGTTGTTGTTTAGCCACAAAGCAGCAAAACAGATCACAAACTGCAATTGTGTGATTACAGGATGCTGCAACTGATCATAAATGCAAGCTGGTTGCCAAGCACCTGAATCCAATCATGTGACTGCCGGGGGTGGGGGTGGGGGGGGAACAATGGTCATAAGTGTGAGTACAAGCCATAAATCATATTTCTGAAGCCATTGTAACTTTGAACCATTGTTTAATGAGTGTTCATAAGTCAAGGACTACCTGTATCTCTGTGGGACAAGATAAACAATACAACCTTGAATGGGCCACTGATCTGATAATTTCACATGTGAATTATCTTTTCGCCTTACTTTTCAAGCAATGGAAGGCCGCAGATTTTTACACAGCATTCTGCAAAAATATTCAAAAATGCTATTTCCTGAAGATTCCATGGTTGATAGCTGCCATTAATGGCTACTTTTGCTACAGTGAATAAAAATAATGCAAGAAAATTACTATAACTTGAATATATTGTAGCCAGAATTTGAGGCAACTTCAATTCTTCTCTATCAGTCTTGCAAAGGGCAGGGAGTTGAGGCTAATCAGGATAATAAAACTAATGTAATAAAATAGTTTTTAAGGTAATGGTCAAAGGGTTTACAATGCTTTCCAAAACTGCTGTTCTTTTTCCAAAAGATTCATGCAGCTGTGTCCATGCATTAATGTGTAAGAGTGTAATATTGATAGGGTTGCTAAGTGACAACAATTCACTTGCTTTCTACACCATATAAAAGTGGGAAGGGGTTGGTAAACACACAAAGTAAGGAAATGAAGAGTTAATGATATCATCAATCTTCCAGTGCAGCCTGAACAAAAATAAACACAGCAGTCTTATCAAGTATGAAGGAATATATATTTCATCCCAATACCACTTTAGCTATGACCCAGAGATTTCTTTACCCTATTTTGTTTGCTCCTTTCTTTATTAGATATGGGGGGGTGGGAAAGACAAAGTTTTCAAAATTACTGATGCATTTTTTGAATTAGATGTCCAGACAAATTGAAATGGGAATAACTGTAGTGTAAAAAGCGGCCATTTTAGCATTTTTCTAGAAGTGGACTTAATGGATAGTTTTAATTTTCCAGCAACATTTTAGAAGGCAAACTTCCTGAAGCAAAATTGATCAAATATTAACAAATGATGGTCAAGTATTTAAAACATTGTGTTTTTTGTGGAACTATAACAAATTAGGATTCTGCTAATATCTACATTGGTGTTTCGGGAAGATAGATTAAATTTGGACCAGATCAAAGGATGCCTGGCTGAACTGATTGATTACCATAGGTAAGGCTACAAATAACAAATGTTTAAAAAAAATTAATTAAATGAGATAAACAGGAACAGTGGACAATATTACTTAAAGGAAGTTGGACCATTATGGATGATTATATGCAAAGGCTTATGGGTTAGATTCCTTTAAAGTGTCACAAGAGTTAACTGCTTTTGAACAGAATTAGATGACATTTGCAGGCATAATTAGTCCTTTATGAAAATGTACCCTTTCTCATACAGAAAGAGATGCAAAGGTTTCTGTATATAACCAACTGTTTTTATCTGAAGTACGATTGTTGGCAACTAAAATTTAGTTATGCAAGTGGAAGACCATCCTAAATATTCCAGTGAATTTTGAGCCACTCAATTATTATTCTTCCCTCTCTCTGAGGGTTTTATCAAGAAACCCGGAGATTTAATTTGAAATCATCTGCATACAAAACATTTATATGTACAGGTTAATTGGCCATTATAGAATTGGGTAACAAGAAAAGTTTCCACCCGTATTTCCTTTTAAAATAATTACCCTTTAAATGCTAATCTCCTGGGATGGGAAGGGACTGACTTTAAAAACAAAATGAAAATAAAGAACCAATTTAGACTGTTGCCAATTTGAATTGTTTTATGCCACTTCCTGCATATGCAGAGTATATGGGCATACATGAAAAGAGGGAAAGTATACATTAATAAGAGATATGAAATTAATGTTGTGCAATATGTCTGGTTTTGACCATTAAGAGAAAGAAGGAGAAATATCTTGAAACTCAGGAATGTGGGTTAGAGGAAGAAGCTCGTTGCTTTGTTTAACAGGATTGGATTAAAAACAATAGCTTGGATTAGAATTATTTCTTTAAAACAGACAGTAAGGATGACAGTCCAGGAAAGAGAGGTATTCTACAGACAAAAGAAACCAGGGTGCCTGTGAGATTTGTAGTTTGTATAAAACTGCAAAGATAACAGAACAGTAAGCCTCCAGTTTTGACTGCAGTTGAGACCAGAATTCACATTGGAAGAATTTGCATTCACTAAGGAAGTTAAGTGAGTCACACCCAACTTTTTACAACTTTTCTTGCCATGGTTAAGTGAATTGTTTCAGTTGTTAAGTGAATCACATACTTTTTAAGCAAAATGGGCCTATTTGCCTATTGGAAGCTGTCTGGGAAAGTCACAAATGGTGATCACATGAACCCAGGATGCTGCAACCATCATAAATACATGCCAGTTGCCAACCGCCTGCATTTTGATAATGTAACTATGGGGATGCTGTCACAGTCACTTGAGGAACAGTTGTAAGTCACTTTTTTCGGTGCCATTGTAATTTTAAATGGTCGCTAAATGAATGATTATAATAAGAGGACCTTGGAGAACTCTGACCTTGCTTGTTTTCTTGCAAATGTTTCATTATCCAAACTGGGTAACATCACCAGTGCTGGTCTACTGATTTTGAAACAACCAAGCTCAGAGACCACCAAGGACCCACCATTTCAACGTGAGCTACAGATATTCTCCTTTATTGAATGATTGTAAGTCGAGGACTGTCTGTACAATGTAACCTAAAAGCAGTAGCTTGATTTTTGGGCACCTGCCATTTGAAGAGGCTCTTGGCTGTCAAAAAATTAACACCCTTTGTGACCTTTTGTGTTCCTCCCTTCTCTACCAGATTTTCAGACTAGTCTGTAAATCCTGGTTACTAGTTAACTCTGGGCTTCCATGTTTTTCTGCTTCCCTTTCATGAGTAGATGCAGACATACTGTAGTTTAAAAACTATTTGTTTATATTAAGGCCTAACAACTGCCTAAAAAGCCGTGAAATAAATATTGATATACATGCACGAAGAGGTTTCGGTTGCATAAGGAGTTTTTAATTGTTCACAGTATAGAGACCCAAGAGGAAGAATGATTTGAAATGCCCTTTTGCAAAGAAAAGGAAAGAAAAAAGAACACTTAGATGCATAGAGGGCCTATTATTTATGCTGATGTTATATACACACAGTACATACATGTACGCATCAAACTGTTATTCTTTTGTTTTTACGCGACGAGTGGTGGCATCGTTCCTTGCAAGAAATGATTGTGCTAGATGCAAAGGCAGGTTACAGCTTCGGTCACACTGCAGCACAAGCAAGAAATGGAATCAAAGAAAGAGTTATGTGCAAAAAAGAATTGCAAGTGTGTTGACTTTTCCATCAATCCCTCTCTTTCCAAATGCAGTTGAAGTGGTAAGAAGAAACAGGAATCTGAAGCGTTAGAGAAGCGTAAGATTTATAAATGGAAAATAATGAGGGTGAAGTTTCATTCTCTGAGCTTGTGGGTTGGTTCTGAACTTTACCAGGCTAGGTAACATCTTTAGCAGGGCATAAGGTATGTCAGTGTCAGTGTTCTTCTGTTTATAAGGGCTTTGTGTGGCCAGTAGGTCTTGTGATGGGTTACATGTGGGTGTGTCAAGTGAGGGTCTTGTGATGGGTGTTGAAGTACAACCAGCCTACGAACTGCTCAGAATCCAAATCAACCGCACAGCCAACCAGAAACAGCATTGACCTTCAACCAACCCATGCAACCCCCCGACTTCCCAATGGCCCTGACCTGATGTAAACTCCTCATCACAAGACCCATCAAAAAATTCACTGATGAATCACACCTGACCCTCACTTGACACATCCACACCCGAAGCCCTTATAAACAGAAGAATACTGATACTGACATCTCCTAAACTCCATTGAAGATGTTACCTAGCCTGGTAACGAAATGTTCAGAAACCTACCTTCACCCTCACCCTACACCCGAGCTACAGATATTTGCCACTATTACAAACAGAAAATAATCTTCATGGAGAGAAAAACCTCCAGAGAGTGACTTCCAAAGCACCAAACAGCCCAATCAATACCAAACACGTGCGTTGACGTGGAAGGCTTCCCAAAAAGCAGAGAGCAAGAGTGGAATGAAATATCATCAAGGAGGGCTTAGCTGACAGCTGGAACAGAAGTATTCTACAGGATCATTTTGTTCTAAATTTGCAATGCTGAAGCCAAGATTAGAGAGGGGAAGAATACCTGAACTGCATTATGCTCTTGGAGGGAGAATGGATATAATTCTAAAACCCTACAGAGAATTAAGTATATTCAGTCCTCTCCCCTGAATCCAGAGGTTTTCTCTAAATGACAGTCTTGAGATGGTGGTGTTGCAGCCCAAATATTGACCCTCCCATCTGTGTGGGATGTGTTATGAAGAATGTGCAAAAGGATAGAGTTTGTGTTGCAAGTCACCATGCACGTTTTGTCATGCGTCCCCATTACACCCAAACCCTGATCCACAAGGATTCCTATGGATAATTTTATGACTTGTCAATAGATTGAACATGGCATTCTACGACAGAGCAAAAAAGAATCTGATTAAGGATTCTTCTTCTATAGAAGTCATTTTATTCCAAGGAAATAACATTCATAAATTTAAAATAACAACATTTATAAATCCCTCAGTGGTGAAACAATAGTCTAGGTAAGTATCATTTCTGTTTGTCAAGATCTAAGACCTGGTGTCACAGACATGCTTATTTTGGAGAAGTTTATACATTATTACCAGCAGAGGTGAGTGGAAATTTGCCTCTTGAGTGTCAAACATGGAGACATAACTAATATATTCCTGCAAATTAAACTTTTTTCTCCAGTATGTCTTCAAATGCTTTTTTTAAGAGAGAGGGGGAGGGAGGGAGGGAGACAGGGAGGAAGGGAGGGAGGAAGGGAAGGAGAGAGAGAGAGAAAGAGAGAGAGGGGGAGAGAGAGAGAGAGAGGAAGGGAGGGAGGAAGAGAGACAGGGAGGAAGGGAGAGAGGAAGGGAAGGAGAGAGAGAAAGAGAGAGAGAGTGAGTGAGTGAGNAATTCCTGAGCCAGCTAAGCTTGCTCAGGAATTCTGGGAATTGAAGTCCACGAGTCATAAAAGAGCCAAGGTTGACTACCCCTGCACTAGGCCAAATGAATGTAAATAATACATTGCTATTATTTGTTCTTTACAGCATCCTGACTTCGTATAAAAGAAAAGGCTATATTCAAAAGTATTGACCCATTAACTCTTTTTTCCCCCCTTTTAATTTGACAAACCTTGCAAGAGGCTTCTGCCTAGCCCCTATTTGTAACCTCCTGATATCATGCCAGACACCGGGACTAGTGAGGTATGATTTCAACAATATTTCCAAGAACAATGAGGCTGTTAGCTGCATGATGAAGTCCGGCCTGGTTAGTTTTGATGGTATGAGGTTCCTCAAACGCACTCTGCCCTATTGATTTCATGTGTCTGAAAACCCGGCCTCATTTATTATGGTTTGATTTAAGCAGATAGAGCACGCCTGAAAGATCGCTCATTTTTATCTGTTCCCAGCAAACAACAGCCATCCACCCCCTTCCCCCGATTCCATTACTACTATTTCCAAATCAATGCTAGTTTGCTGTTCCTTCTTTCTCGCTCTCATGAGGATTGGGCCGATCAATAATCCTTTTTCTGCACCCAGTTTGTGCAGCGTTACATAAAAACAAAAAACAAAAAACCTGGCACGAAACAAAAGGTGGAAAAGGCTGAGGGGCTTTTCACTTCCCTTGAAATCGGCACCTTAAACCTTCATAAATGTCGCAACTCACTGATTCACGGAATTCCTTTGAAAAAGAGGCTGAAAGGGATTTCTTTTCCCCTTCCCTGAGCTGAATAACAAAATATTTAAATGTTATCACCCCAGCCAAATTGTGAAGGGCACTCTGAAAGATATGAAGTCGAATATGAAGTGGACAGGGAGGGTAATTTCTCTAAGCAATTCTTCTCATTTCATCAGATTTCAGGGCAATGAAAGTGCTCTGAATGTGGCAAATGATTCCTTTTTACTTAGCACAATGCACGCTGCACCCACCTTGAAATTCAGATGTTAGACAACAAATTAAAGGCCTGAAAAAAGTGGGGAAATTACAGCATTTTATTTGTTTGTTTGTTCGTTTGTTTGTTTGTTTGTTTGTTTGTTTATTTATGATGTCCCCACAAGGTGATTCTAGGCAGCTTACAAATTGAATCACAGAAAACTAAAATTTTAGGCTGCCCAACTCTCAAATGAGTCAGTGCAACTCACAACTAAAAGGCGAAGGTTTATCCTGTCCAATCGTGTCCAGCTCTAGTGGATGGTGCTCATTCTTCGTGTCTTAGCTGAGGGAGCCAGCGCTATTTGAAGACCTTTTCTATGGTCATGTGGCCACAATGACTATATGTCAAGGTGCACGGAATGCTGTTACCTTCCCATCAAAGTGGTACCTATTTATCTACTCACATTTGTCTGCTTTCAAACTGCTAGGTGGGCAGGAGCTGGAGCAAGGAACAGGAGCTCACCTTGTCACAAAGCACTCAGGTCTTGAACTAGGGCTGTCAGTTTTGCAGCTGACAAACTTAGCGTCTTTAACTGCTGAGTCATCATGTCCCCCCTCCCCGACTCACAACTAACTAAAAGCCAACTTATTAAAAGAAAAATACGATAGAGAGGAAGTATGAAGCACAAAAAGCAGAAAGAAAGCCAACCTAAAAGGGGGCTCCATTATCGCCCTCTCCCCTAGGCCTGGGAGATCAACCAGGTCTTCAACAATTTCCTAAATGTCTTCCTGACAGTTCGAACAATTAACCAGTGGAACAACCTGCCTCCAGAAGCGGTGAATGCTCCAAGTTTTTTAGAAGAGACTGGACAGCCATTTGTCAGGGTTTCCTGCCTGAGCAGGGGGTTGGACTAGATGATCTCCAAGGTCCCGTCCAACTTTATTATTATTGTTGTTGTTGTTGTTGTTGTTGTTGTTAAGAGCCACATAAATCTTTGGTACACCTTACTTATTGATGGAGCTATATCAATCCCACAGGTAGACAGATTAGGAATCAATTCCATAGGAAGGCTAAGTACTTTTATTGATAGTGGCTATAATAGCAAATTCCTGCTAGTCTAGGCATTTTCTTTTCTTTTCTTTTTTCTTTTCTTTTCTTTATGTTTTATTGATTTTTAAGAATTACAATCTTTAGTGCTTAGTAAACCAGGATTTTTCAACCTTTTCACAGATTGTACCACTTTTAGGACATGACAATATTTGAGTACCACCAGTGCTTAGCAAGGTGTCAAAAACTTGATGACTAAAAAAGGGGGGGGGAAGGACTTTGCATTTTACTGATTAGATTTATTTGTTGTTATAGAAATGGCTAGTTTATAATATTATGGAAAAGTAAAAAGTTGAGGTTCAATGTTAATGCTTCCTTCTACTGCAACAGAGGAAGTCAATGCCTTTTCTTTTCTTTTTCCCTTCTCCCTCTCACTTTTTCCCCCTTTTTCCTCTCCACTGTGTCCTACTATTTGCTTTTGTATTTTTTTATTTTATTCTATAATCTAATAAAATGTTACAAACTGTAGAAAAAAAGGAAAAAAGTACTGGTTTTAATTTCTTCAGTGGCAGTTCCTTTGCTGAATCACTTTCTTTGCCCTGACAAATGTATGATGAATTTATCCATATTTATTAATATGCACCACTACCAGCTGGCTGGTCGGCTGTTCTTCCTCTCTTCCTCTCCTCTTGTTCCTCCCTGCCTTCTGAGCTATCCTTCCACAGTGTAGTAAGAATGCACCCCCCCAGTCCCTTCACTGTACCCCTAAAGACACAGGAATCAAGTGCAAAGCAAGAAAGGCTCACAAGAGCCTCCTAGAATAAAGAAACACTAAACTCTGGGGGTTTTTTTCTTTAAGCTGCCTTAGACATGTCACAATGTTGCAACCGGAGTCAGAAAGGCAATTGTGAAAAGTGATAACCTTAAATTAAGCCTGTTTACCTACAAAGAAAACTTGCTAAAAGCCATAAACAGACTCAAGATAAGGGGTAAAACTAATTACATTTGTTTAAAGGGATTAAACCTATGGAAGCCAACACTTTTGACTCATTGCTAGTCTTTGTGAAACAGATTAAAATATTCCAATAACCAAAACACACAAACCAAGCCTCTGAATTACAAAACGCTGTAAAAAGTGTACACAAATTCTTATGGTAACCCAATCAAGCTGCCAGCTGACCCAGAACTAAATACACCAACCTCCTTTCCGACATGCTCGTCTCCCAGCTTTTCATTTCATCAGCACTGATTGCATTCTCCTGGCTGGAGAAAATGAACCAGGAGAACTTTTCTTCCAGCAACAGCTTCCCTGTTTCTTTTTCCTCCCTGCTTGCTGAGGTCTCCCTCCACAGCTTCTTCTCCATCCTCTTTCCCACCCAAACCACCTCCTTTTATATCCTCTCCTCTCCTTCCCCTCCTTTTCTCTTCAGTTCACCTCCAGCTACATGCTGCTTCCAGAAGCACCAATCAGCTGGAGCTCTGCTGGTGCTCCTGGGGCTTCTGCTGAGCCCTGACAGTTCTGCAGCTCCAGTTGCCTTTCCCTCAGACTTGGGTCGCTTCAGCTCATTCCCCTCCCCTGCTACACTTGTCTAGGAGGGTCACACATACCACCAGTTGAAAAGTCCTGTAGTAAACAACATATTGTCTGGGTTCACATATTTGACATTAACTTCTTCAATATAAGTACTACACAATCCAGTATTTTTTCCCTGATCCTCCTTTCTTCCCCATATTTTTTCTATTTTCCTCTCATTACACAGGCACAATTTTTGGTACTATTGATGTATACAAAGTTAGATATATGCATCTTCATCATATTTTACTAATATTATAAAAATAACAATAGTATCAATTCATAAATCAATATCCTGTTTTTCATGCTCTTGTTAAGGTTTAATTTCCCATCAGTATTTAAAATATCTTTGTCATTTATGATTTTCTCAATAATAATTACATTTATATAGCTAAAAGTTTTATTCATATCAATCCTCCTCTTATTTTCATATTTCCCATATCAAAAAAAAGAAAGAAGAAAAAATGCTATTTTAATTCTAAATCATATCTTTCATTATAAAAGTCTAATTATATCTAAGGGTCAACTGTTCTTTTAATCTTATTCCAACAAGTATTTAAACATATAATGCCCCCTCCAAAAGGTCAAATCTTCTGTTTTTTTTAAATCTAACTCTTGCTTTCTTTCTTTGCCAAATAGCTTTTCAAGCCAGAGCAATTAAATCACCCAGGAATTTTCTTTCTATTTTTATGAAAATTGGTTGGCATGAGGAAGACAATTTAGGTAGGGTATTTGTGGGGGTGGGATTCTGCCCATTTATATTCCTTAAGCAACTCCCAGTTTCTTTCTCCTTCAATTTCTCTTTTCATTCCCTGTCTCCCAAGTTGTGACATTTCCCCTAACAGCTCTATATGGCATTTTTTAAAATCTTCTTCCTTGCCATCAGATATATTTTGCAGACCTAAGGGGTAAAGGGTCTTTTGCATTTTCATTGTTATGGCTAAAGCTTGCAGAATTTTGTTTGTATATGGTCATTTATATTTCCCTTCTTTTATCTTTTCCATCTCTAAATCCATTTCCTCCAAATCATCATCTGATTTTTGGTTTATTTGTTCATACTTTGTAGTCGTTGTCTGGGGTCTTTCTAGTTGTAGATTTAATTTGGAGATTTGCTCATTTATATTATCTAAATTGTTTTTAGTCTCATTATGCTTTCTTTTTATGTCCTCTTTGCATGCAACAATTGTTTGGTGAATTAGTTGTAGCATAGAGTATGTTTTTTTTTCTTGAGGCATCGTTCCTGGAGATCCTCTAGTGTCACCAGCCTCAGTAAGAGTAGATCAAAGTTTCATCTAGTTTTCTAGTCTTTATATGTAGCCTTTATATTCCAATAGGTTCCAGAGTATAGATCCAGTCCTGAAAACAATATTTTATAGTGATCCTTTCTCTCAGGTATCCAAAAATTGTCAGTCAGGTAAGGCTGTAATCCACAATGTTCAAAGTGTTCAGAATGTTCAACCTTCCTGAAAACAGCTCAAAAATCTCTCCCAGCTAGGCATAATCCAAAGCCAATTTTTTCTTTCTCTCTCACTAGCTCCTGAGATGAAAAGTCCAAGCTCAGTAGGCATTTATAATCCAAGAAGGTCAGGGTGATAAGTATGCCAAAATATTTTCCTTTATTGACAGCTGTTCTCCCAAGCTAGGAGTCACCAAACAACCAGGATTTGCTGTACACAAATTCACTACTAGATGTCATTCAAAGTCCATTTTCCACTCTTAAGACAAGGTTTGATTTCTTATATTTCACCTCAATATTTTTATTTTTATTTTTTCAAAGAGAAAATCTTAATAGTTATCACAGTTCTCAAATTTATCAAAATTGTAGCTTTATGTTACTTTCACTTCAGTATTGTATGTTTCTGTCCCCCATAAAATTAAAATGCCACTTCCGTTTACATTCGGAGGTTTTTAGCTTCTTGGGAGCTTTCCCAGGAAATTCAGTTGTAAAATAGTAAAGAAAGGATCAGTATTCTCACACAGTTCCAAACATGCTGTTTACGATGTTAATTGGTGTTTTTTCTTCTTCAGTTGTCAGCAGCTAATGGCCGGCCACAGGAATGTAGCCAGTCTTTCCCCTGCCGGTTTGGAAGGCTTTCCTTGGATCGAACAGAAAGACTGCCATCTCTCTGTGATCAACAAGGCACCCCTCCTCTTCATTGCCTCTTCAGGGTGACTTTAGGCCCTTTTAGGGCTCCCAGCAGGGCGAAATCAGGCACGGAAGGCAGAGCCTTGCCTTCCTGCGTCCATTTTGCCGCAACACAAAACCGGAAGTCCTTGGGCATTTTCTGTTCCCCTTCTTATCCATGTGGCTGTCTGAGATACTTCTTCATAGATTTCTGCTTATTTTCTACAACTTAACTTCTCCTTATTGCTTTGGTGCCAGATCTGTCCTATCTCTGTTCTCTTCCTTACTCTCTACAATTTTCAAGACCTTAAGATGTAATATGTGCCTAAATGTAACCTACCTTTTCAAAGAATGTAGCACTGGCTTTTCTGCAAATTGTATTGCCTGTGATTGCTCAAAAGAGATAGCTGGTGATTATCACAATAATGGCAGTGTACCACAGGCTTCCTTTCTTTGTGTAGATAGAGGCCTTACCACTGACTGAATCCAGTATACATGTTCGGAACAAAGTCCCCTGACCTCAGAGTTTGCATATCACCTCAACAGGATCTTCATCTTTGCAAATGGACAACCAAATGACTTTATTGGAGACCACAATGGCTTTTCATCCCCCAATAAACCCTATCAGTAATCCCATGATGTTTTCCTATTCAGCTGTCACAGTCTAAATGAAACCAATCAATGGAGGCAATTCTCCCCTCAATCTCAAGATTTACAGTAGACTAGAAAGGCCAGGCAGAATAGGTGAAAAGAAATTTAGCCACAATAGCAATAGCACTTAGACTTATACACTGCTTCATAGTGCTTTATAGCCCTCTCTAAGTGGTTTACACAGTCAGCATATTGCCCCCAACAATCTGGTTCCTCATTTTACTGACCTTGGAAGGACGGAAGGCTGAGTGAACCTTGAGCTGGTGAGGATCAAACTCCTGGCAGTGGGCAGAGTTAGCCTGCAATACTGCATTCTAACCACTACGCCACCATAGCTCCTATGACAGTGACGGCGAACCTTTTAGAGACCGAGTGCCCAAACTGCAACCCAAAACCCACTTATGCATCGTCGAGTGCCGGGTGAGTGTGGCCCATTGGCTGAGTGTGGCCCATTGGGTGGGCATGGCTGCGGTGGGCATGGCTGCGATGGGCATGGCTGCGGTGGGACTAAAAACTTCAATCAATCAATTCCAATTTTGCAAGATCTTTTTTTTTCCCGCAAGAAGTTGAAATTGACTGATTGATTGAACCTTTTTTTTTTTTTTGCACACGGCGGTGGAGGCCTAAAGCAAAAAGGTTTTATAAAACCCAGCTGAAGGCCTAGGACTGGGGTGAGGGCGCGTGTGCCCACAGAGAGGGCTCTGAGTGCCACCTCTGGCATCCGTGCCATAGGTTCGCCACCACTGTCCTATGAGCTAGATTGTGTATCTCAATCTTTGCCATTTTAAGATGCATGGACTTCAACTCCCAGAATTCCCTATCCAGCATGCTGAGTTAGAAGAAGAAAAGAACCCCATCAACAGGATGGATATTTTATTCTCCTGCTGCAGAATCAAAGTTGGAAGGATACCCAATACTATTAGGAAAGGGAGGGTTCAACTGATAAGATGGTAGAAAAAACATTACGAATCTAGCCTCATTCCATTTGAACCCATATGGATTGACACCTCCAACATGAACAAAAGGAGACAGTTTTGCATTGAAAGGCTGCAACCATCATCTTGCTGGGTTACATTTATACATCCTGCAGATGCTACTGGGGCCCCCATCAAGACAGAAATATTGGTAGAACACTGCTCTTAAATTCAACTGCTCCAAAGTTCTATTCCCAAGAAGACTGATAGAGATACATATCTGCTCACTTCTGCCAGAAAAGAAGGATATATCATTCCAGCTAATATCTAGCTCCATATTTCTCAGCCAGGTTCACCAGTCTTTCTATTAACATTTTGGGCCAGTTTAAGACTAAATTCTGTTTTGTTTTTTTCATCAAATTGCTGACAAATGGCCTGTTACCATAAGGTTGGCCTAATAGGTTCTAAGTAAATACTTATTGATTGAAAGATGAGCATGCAAGTTGCCATTCTCTGTACCCCACTGAAGCATTGTTCAACAGCTCCAGCAAATTTTTGTTTTTAATTTTGGCTTTCTGAGCGGGTCTGCACATTTCCAAGCAAAAAGACTGTGCTGCAGCCACAGATCATTTTAACTTTTTTTAAAGCATGCCTCTGAGTTTGAACACAAATTGGTTTTACTTGCAGACAACATTGTTTTGTTTTGTTCTAAAACTCAAATTTCTATCCCAGTGTTGATGCAAAAGACAGATGCCTTTAGCAAAATAGCAGGATATTCTATTAACTGGTCCAAATCAGAATTGATGCCAATAGGTGAAAATTGGGTTACCCATCCATTTATACTTGTACTGAATCCATTAAATATTTAGGCATAGGTATACCAAAGGATATAACTCTGTTAATAATATATAATATAAATAAAATAGAAGGGAGTCATTAAACCATAATGGTGAATGCTTCAAAATAAATATTATTCTCAGATTAATTTATATTCTCAGAGGAATTCCAGATTATATATCTGGAAAATATTTTCAGAAAATAAAATTGTTGCAGGATCCAATCTGTGTCAGTCACCAGGACCAGAGGTTTAATCTTCCAAGCTTTCAGACTCGTGCTGGAGCCCATCCTTAGGAACTTCTATCAGAATGTGTGTTTTGGGCTACTGTATGCATAGTATTTATGTGCTGTCAGGTTGTGTGTGGCTTTTTAGTCGTTGATGGAGTGTTGATGACTGTTGTTTCCTTGTGCTGCCAAGTCCTTGGCTCCTAAGTACCTGACGAGTGGATGGTAGATCAACATTCTATTGACTAACAAGGGGCCTGTTTCCCAGGCTTCAATCATTTCCCTGACTATTTTTCTATTGCTCAGCCAACAATCTTGGTAGCTGCGAAATTGAATCTATGTCCTTATTCATTGCACCACATAAATACTACGCATAGAATAGCGCAAAGCACACATGCTGGTAGAGAGAAGTTCCCTGAGGATGGGCTCCAGCATGAGTCTGAAAGCTCAGAACACTGAATCTCTGGTCCTGGTAACCGACCCAGGTTGCATCTTGCAACATTATACTGGGACATGTGTATTTGTCTTCATTCATAATAAAATCTTTGTTTAGAACATTTATATGAGGTTCTTAGATTCTGTGAACACCTTTACAGAAAACACGATTACCAATTTTGGAGTCCTAGTGGACAATCATTTAAATATGAGCCAGCAGTGTGCTGCAGCTGCCAAAAAAGCCAACACAGTGCTAGGCTGCATTAACAGAGGGATAGAATT
>NW_015386711.1:31654-37532 GCF_001527695.2 Protobothrops mucrosquamatus
TACCACTTTACAATGCCTTGGTAAGGCCACACTTGGAATACTGCATCCAGTTTTGGTCACCATGATGTAAAAAAGATGTTGAGACTCTAGAAAGAGTACAGAGAAGAGCAACAAAGATGATTAGGGGACTGGAGGCTAAAACATATAAGGAACGGTTGCTGGAATTGGGTATGTCTAGTTTAACGAAGAGAAGGACGAGAGGGGACATGATGGCAGTGTTCCAATATCTCAGGGGCTGCCACAAAGAAGAGGGGGTCAAGCTCCAAAGCGCCTGATGGCAGGACAAGAAGCAATGGATGGAAACTAATGAAGGAGAGAAGCAACCTAGAACTAAGGAGAAACTTCCTGAAAGTTAGAACAATTAACCAGTGGAACAACCTGCCTCCAGAAGCGGTGAATGCTCCAACACTGGAAGTTTTTAAGAATAGACTGGACAGCCATTTGTCCGAAATGGTATAGGGTTACCTGCCTGAGCAGGGGGTTGGATCTGATGACCTCCAAGGTCTCTTCCAACTTTATTATTATTATTATTATTATTATTATTATTATTATTATTATTATTATTATTATTATTATTATTATTATTATTATTATTATTATTGTTGTTGTTGTTGTTGTTGTTGTTGTTGTTGTTGTTGTTGTTGTAGTTGTAGTTGTTGTTGTAGGATTTGGTTTTCTGAATCTGTAGCTATATCATCATGTTTAACTATTATCAAGAAGTAAATACTGGAAGCCAACAATTGGAGTTAATTTTCCAATTTGGGCAACTTTGGAATATTCGTATATGACACCTTTGATTGGACAGACAGTACTAGGATCTTTTTTTTTCTTTTTACAACCATGTAATCTCTTTCAACGGAGTGGCATCAGGGTGACTGAATGGGCTGAGCGTTTCCTGACCAGATACCCTTCCTGACACCTATGTAGAGTTCGCAGCAGATATTTTCTCTTTGTGCCCTGATAGAGAAACATCTGTTGCTGCTGAGGATTGAACTCTCAACCTTCCGAATGGGCGGCAAGCATCTTCACCGCTAGGCCACCGCACCGCTCATACAGTATTAGGATCTAAATATACTAAAACTCTAGTGTCACTTGGGTGACGGTGTGTGTGTGTGTAGAAATATGATAAATAAATAACATCTCTGGAAACAATTATTTCAGAAAGTTATGAAATGTAACATCTATTTTTTTTTAAAAAAAAAGATTTCACCTTTTTCCCCATGCCAAATTTACTTTTGAGGAAACCAAAGTTTAAAAATTGGGGAGAAGATGGTGATATGAAAAAACTGGATGCAAACAGGGATATTGACTTTGGACCGGCTGATAGATGAGAAGATGAATTTTTAACATGTTCTATGTTGAGAGACAAATATCATCTGCCAGATGTAACCCAATGGCAATATTTACCTCTACCACATTTGCTAACAATATTGTTTGGACCAGCTGCATTTACAACTCCCGAAACTCCTGCAATACTAAAACAACTTGCTAAATCCTTTAAAACTAAAATAAAAAGAATCCCACTATTTTTATAGATATTTCTTATCAATAATTTAATTTGATACGCAGATGCTGAAAAATAAGTGGAATAAATAATTAGAGGTTCCAATGGAAGAGTATCTTAATGTTTATAGCAAAAGTGTCAATGGATCTCAAATTATGACTTTCGACAAATGTACTGGAGTCCAATAAATTCTGGATATTATTTTTTATTGTATAATATCTACAATTTATTGGACTCCATTATGATTGTATAAAAAAGAACTGTAAAAAACAGCACTTTCTTAGAGATGTAATAAAGATAATACCTTTTTCAAAACAACACATTTTTACAATATCCTATACTTACTAAGTTTTGGGAGAAAATCATAGATTATATAAGTATGATCGTGGGACATTTACAGATAACATTTACAGAGAAAATGTTAATTCTCTTCTACCACATACCTAGTACATGTAATTGAACAAGCAGACAACATCAGTGGATTCATTTTATGACTATGGTGATTCACCTGATGGCTGTAGTAAAATGGTCATACAATTGGATCCAATCACTTGATGACTCTCTTCGTGACCACATCAGTGCCAAATGAAGTTGTAAGTTGAGGACTACCTCTAGGTATCTTTCTCCCCTTTGTTGTACTTCTTTCACTTTTTTGTCAAAGCCCATTTTTGTTATTAATTAAAAATCAGTAAAAATGAACAATTAAGAATATCTCTTGAGTTCTCTGTTCATCCCACCAATGTTTACAAGCATGAAAATAATGCTGAAATCTGGTCTTCCTTCTTTCCTTCCTTTTAAAATAAATCTAGCAAATTAACAATAGATAATACAAGAGAAAGTGGAGGAACTTGGCCAAGGAAGATTGTTTTTGGCAAAATTCCTCTGTCATGCACAGCAAGCCATTCCACCCACAAATTGCTGGCTGAATGAGTGTTGGAAACTCTCTGCCTTTACTACATATTTGTTTTATTGATTTAAAATATTTATAGGCTGCTCATGCCCCAGAAGTTCTTTTGGTGGGTTCCAATCAATAAAAACAAAAGTGAACCATAAATCTCAATAAAGTAAATAATAAAAGAATGTTAAAACCCATTTCCAGCCCACAAGAATAAATATGTGAGCCTGGTAAAGGGCTACTTGAGAAACAAAAGTCATGTATGGATCATGCGTGCTAATTTCTAAAGGAAAGAATCAAAAGTACAACATAGAATAATAGACTCGGAAGGGGCCTCGGAGGCCTTCTAATCCAAACCCCTGATCGAGCAGGAGACCCTATATCAGGGGTGTCAAATTGCCGGCCCATGGGCCGGATACATCATCCGGAAGCCGCGCTCACCCCATTGCCAGCAATGGCAAAACCGTCCCGATACGTTGCGCGACATCACGTAATGTTGCGAGTTTGACATGTCTGCCCTATATCATTTCAGACGAATGGTTGTCCAGTCTCTTTTTGAAAGCCTTCAGTGATGGAGTACCCACAATTTCTGAAGGCAAGTTATTCCATCAATTTTCATAATGGTCAGTCTAGCCTGCTGATGATGTTACCTAGTTAGGTAATGAAACGTCTACAAGAAAACAGCCAAGCTCAGAGAGCACCAAGGACCCCTCATTTCAACCCTGAGCAACAAATATTCTTCTCTGTTGATACCACTAGACAGATGACCCTCTAGTCTCTGTTTGAGGACTTCTCATGAAGAAGGATTCATCAAATCAGGATGAATCCTGTTTTATCTGCTGACAGTGTGTATAGGCAGATGGTTCTTTACATATATTAAGAAATGCTAAACTAAGTATCACACATGTGTGTGTTGCACAAATTCAAGCTACCATTAAGTGGCAGCAAAGGGACCACAGCATGCTAGTTCTTTACTGCCATCTAGTGTTCCCTTGAATTTTTGCAGCCCAGAAATAGCTGCCCTTACTTGCAAAATTAATTTAAAAGCTAAAAGCACACAGTGTTTAAATGGCCATTTTCTTCATTTACTTTTAGAATGATAAATATCAGGGTTTATCATATACATATATCTTTTTGGCTATGTTATAATTATGAACAATTCATAATTCAACATAATTACGAATCGTTACATGTTTTTTACATTCTTCACTCCATTCTTCTTCTCTCTCTTTCGCTCCTTCACTGCATATAATTTTTTTAAAATAATTAACAAAGCAATATTATAAAAAGAATTATGCAATGAATCTATTTGCTGTGTTCCGCATCTAAACAGCAGAAGGTGATGTATGATTTCAATTTCCAATATGTTCCTATATCTTACACGCTTAGCACTAGACACACTTTCAGAGAGACAGTCTGGTAATTGAATAAAACTTTAAAAATATATCATATTTCCCAAATTGTGGCTAAGCCAACAGATGCTATTTTTAAAATATGACCTATGGAACCATAATCTCTTGGCACCAATATGTAGCCAAGAATTGATGGAAAACTTGCTTAAGGTAGCAATGTTTTGGCTCTGTTAAGAGTACGTGCTATCCATTTATTAACAGACTGCATCTACCTAAAGACAAGAGAGCTAGAAATAATCAGCTCATTTTCCTCCTGTTTCAAATAATCCAGTGAGGCAGAAGGCTTTCAAATCCCAAGGAAAATATGTTCAACTAGGTTTTTGACTGCATACTTAGCCTCCATTAAAAACTAAAGGAACTCATCAGCAAAATATGTAGAGGGAGCATGAAAGCTGGATCACTTTTGGGTTTTTTTTTACACTGCCTCACCCAATTACAGTTCTTAAATAATATATAGCAACTAAAGGGAAAAAGAAGGAAGCAGGGATTCCCATATAGTCTGTGGAAGGAGGCTGTTGTAGTGAAATTAGCAACTTCGGGGATTTCAGGTAATCTTCAAGTTACAACCAAAATTCACACCAGAATTTCCATTGTAAGCAAGGTAGCTGTTAAGTGACTCATGTTGTCATTAAGTGAATCTGATTTTGCCCACTGATTCTGCTTGCCAGAAGCCAGTTGGACAAGTCACAAATAGTGATGACTACGTGACCCAGGGATGTTACATCTCTCGTAAATAAATGCCAGTCATCAAGCACCCAAATTTTGATCACAGGTCATAAGTCACTTTTTTCAGGGCCCATGTAACTTCGAACATTGATAAGTCCTCATGACCATTGCCGCATCCGCATGGTCACGTGATCAAAATTCGGGTGCTTGGCAATCATGTATTTACAAATGACTGGAGATTCCTTGAGTCAAGTGATCACCATTTGTGACTTTCTCAGCTGGCTTCTGACAAGCTTCACTTAATGGCCTCATCCTTCACTTAACAACTGCGTTGATTCATTTAACAACCAGGGTAAAAAAGATTGTAAAATTGGGCTTGGTTCAGTTAACAACCAACTTGCTTAGCAATGGAAATTCTGTTCCCAGGCTTGATCATAATTTGAGGACTATCTGTAATTTTAACTCTGATGTTTTCCATCATTCCTAGCTATGGCTACCCGATCTTTCTTGTAAACATTCAGATGACCCCAAATGCAAAAGGCACTTTGTCAGCTATCACTTTATGCTCGCTTGTGCTTTGTTACTACATATGGACATGGTGGCGAACCTATGGCACGCATGCCACAGGTGGCACGCAGAGCCCTCTCTGTTGGCACGTGCACCATCACCCCAGTCTTAGGTCTTCAGCTGGGTTTTATAAAACCTTTTCACTTTAGGCCTCCGCCGCCGTGTGCAAAAAAAAAGGTTCAATCAATCAATCAATCAATTTCAACTTCTCGTGGGGAAAAAAAAGATCTTCCAAAGTTGGAATTGATTGATTGAACTTTTTAGTCCCACCCAGTCTGCCGTTACTACTGCAGCCATGCCCACCCAATGGGCCACTCCCACCCGGCACCCGATGATACATAAGTGGGTTTTGGGTTGCAGTTTGGGCACTCGGTCTCTAAAAGGTTCACCATCACTGATATATGGTGACAGACTGCCATGAATTTTGAGGGAGGAAGAACAATGGGAGAGGAGATGCTTGGGGGAAAATGAAAGTAAAAGTTGTACCACCTCTGAATGCTGCTCCAAGGTCACACAACTGGAAGAAGGAGGGAGACATATACTAACCTGCGCTGGGACATTACACAAAAGATGTTGAGACTTTGGGAAAAGTGCAAAGTGCAACTAAGATGATTAAAGGCCTGAAGACTAAACATATTGTGGGAAGTCAAAGCCCCAGAGAAGGAAATATTAAAAAGGAAAAAATATTTTTCCCCAAAAGGATTTTTTAAAAGCATTTTTTGAAAAGCAGAAACCAAACCTTGCCTCATCTCTTTGCCCAAACCAGTAGCTAGGCCTATACAAATGCAGATGTAGAACCATCAGGAGGTTTGGAGCCAGGGATCTCAAGACAAA
>NW_015386711.1:38845-40589 GCF_001527695.2 Protobothrops mucrosquamatus
ATTAGGCTTTTAAAATTATTTGGAGCTTTCAGCATTCTCAAGCTGCCCAGCTGCAAATGTTCAAGTTCAAAAGTGAAACATTTCATGTATGTTCTCTTACCAGAATCCAGCCTTTCTTTTGTCATCTGGGATGTCCTCATTTTGTTTGCCTGATTCTTTAACAACTGCAGTATTAATGTCTTTTCAAAACTGCCTGCAAACAACCCCTCATGTACTTCTCTTTTTCTTGCCCTTTGTTCTCCATACCTTTTGTCTGCCTCTCCTGGGAGAGGCCACCCAGAAAGGTGGGGAGACCTTGTTCTTATATCTTTCAGCCTCCCCCAAACCTTTGGAAGCAGAACACACAGACCCAGATGCTGCCTCCATCCATTTGAGCCATGGAATTGGGTTTTGAATCCAGCCATCCACTAAAAAGCCACCATGCAATCTGAGTGGAACATCTTCCCAAGTCCTACCATTTCCCTAGATGCCTGTGAGAGCTGCAGAAGGAAGGAGTCCTGGAGCCACTGGTCCCCATGTGAAGCCTCTGAAGATAAAATTAGACTAAGGGGGGAGGGTGGAAAGTCATTGTGAAACTTTTCTTTCTTGCCACATTTGTATTGTAACAAGCCAGTTGAATGTATTAATGGAGAGATGGCATTTGGGAATAGTTGCACAGCAAGTATTGAACACCTTGGACTTCTATCTGGTGGGAGGGAAAATTTACCCAGAATGTTTGTATTGTTTATTTTGTAAAAGTAGCTGCACATATATGCATACACACACACACCATTCATAATCACATTTCAGTCTCTTCTACCTACCTTCAGTAAAGTTCCCCAGGATTATTTTTGCTCTATTGTAGGAATAACTTCCAACAGATTCCAAGGGGGAGGGAACTAGGCCCCCTCAGGTGATTTGCAATTCTTATGCCTTATGACTAAGGAAGCAACAGGAAAAATCCCCAAATCTCAGCCCTGAATATCTTGCACTGTTGGACTCAGATTGGGATTCCTAGAGCTCACTATGTGCAATTTAAGAAAAAATTTAATAGCCAGACATACTGGCTAACCTTAATTGGACATTACAAACTTGGATGCACTGAACTAAGAGCTAAGGCAGGAAACAACCCCTGAAAATGGGCAGCTAGTGGTTATGTACTAAGGCAAACCATGGCTGTGAAGAATTTTGGGAGGTATGCAAACCTGACTGGAAGCTAAAAGTGATATCCAACATTTGAAAATGATTGGCACAGAATATTGGACACTATAAATTTCTTTTCCACCTAACAAAATTTTTGCCTTGACTTTTAGAACTTTATGGTTGCAAGCTCCCCTTTTGGGAGAAGGGATCTTTTTCTGCTGCCTCTATTAGTGTCTTATGTTTTTGCATAACAGTTTAAAGCGTGTTTACCACAAGTTTCCCTGACCAGATCAATTTTAATGTTGTGCCATTTTGGTGTGACATTCTCACACCAAAGGCACAAAGCGGGGATTGTGGGAAGTCAAAGCCCCAGAGAAGGAAATATTAAAAAGGAAAAAATATTTTTCACCAAAAGGATTTTTTAAAGCATTTTTTGAAAAGCAGAAACCAAACCTTGCCTCATCTCTTTGCCCAAACCAGTAGCTAGGCCTATACAAATGCAGATGTGGAACCATCAGGAAGTTTGGAGCCAGGGATCTCAAGACAAAGGAAGCTCTTAAGAGTCATTAGCCCCATCACCAGGGAAACAGGAGATGACTTTTGGGACATAATGGGACTAACC
>NW_015386711.1:41075-50985 GCF_001527695.2 Protobothrops mucrosquamatus
GGAAGCTAGGGAGGGTATAAAAAAGCTACTGGCCATGTGCTCACTCTCTTTCTTCTCTGCTCTTTCCTGAAGAGCCAACTCTCTGCTTCTGCAATAAACTATAACCATCTTCCCAAAGCAGTCGCCATGTTGCTTATTTAATGATGATGATAATATTCCCGGCTTGGATGAACCAGGATGAAGACTTACTTCTGACAATATGAAGAACGGTTGCAGGAACTAGGTTTAGCTAGTCTAGAGAAAAGAAGGACTAGGGGTGACATGATAGCAGTGTTTCAGTATTTGAGGGGCTACCACAAAGAAGAAGGGGGGGGGACTTATTTTCCAAAGCACCAGAAGTCAAGACAAGAAACAACGGATGGAAATTAACCAAGGAGAGAAGCAACCTGAAATTAAGGAGAATCTTCCTAACAGTGAGAACAATCCATCAGTGGAATGACTTGCCTTCAGAGGTTGTGAGTGCTTCATCACTGGAGGTTTTTAAGAAAAGACTGGACAGTCACTTGTCTGAAATGGTATAGGGTGTCCTGCTTGAGCAGGGGATTGGACTAGAAGACCTCCAAGGTCCCTTCCAGCTCTATTTTGATTGATTGAAACCAGACTGATCATTATGAAAACATCTTGCACAAACTGGATTGGTCAAAATGGGGTCTGCAGCAAAAGAGGCAGATAAGGGAGGGAAAGTAGAACTTAAGTGATTTTGGCGTGCGAATCTCAGTTCTGGCATTGCGTTATTGCAATATGCTTGATCTCTAATAAAGCTATACCTTTCTCAACAAATGGAGCTGAGGATCATTTTTACTTAGAGGTTTAAGCTGTGGCAGGTCTGACACTCTCTTTGCTTCTATCTAGTGGTTGATCAGTTTTTTGCAGGCTTGTTCCTACCCCGGAGGTACATTGCAGCAGAAGCGGAGCTACTGTACATGCTAGAGCAGTGGTGGCGAACCTATGGCACGCGTGCCAGAGGCAGCACTCAGAGCCCTCTCTGTGGGCACGTGCACCATGCCCCGGAGATGGCAACCATCCCTCTTCAACCAGCTGCCCGCTAACTCACTGAGGTCCCATATGGCCGGATGCATCCCAGCACCCTTGCACTCGCTGGACTCTATGTGCAGGGGCTGATGGTGTCAGGCAGCAGACGCCCCGGCCTCTGCCTCACCTTGCCCTGTGACAATGGCATCACCGCCCTGCCTCACCTTGCCTCACCTCACCTCACAGGACAAGCCTCCTGCCCACTGTCCCACCTGCCGGAGACCCCAATGATCTCCTCCAACCCTGCCTGGCCCCCACAGGCATCCCTCCCCACGAGCAACATTGAGATGATCATGCCCAGCTTGGCCACACCCACCCAATCTGCCATGACCACCACAGCCACGCCCACCTAGTGGGCCACGCCCACCTGGCACCCGGTGATAAATAAGTGGGTTTTGGGTTGCAGTTTGGGCACTTGGTCTCTAAAAGGTTCGCCATCACTGTGCTAGAGCTTTGCAAAGAGTGTATGGGCTTTTCTTTCCTTCTTTCTTTTCAAATATGTTTCTTCCTCCCCGATAACATACTGAAGCATTATGCAGGCTAAACAGAACCCTTCAGCCATTCTTCTTTTGCTATCTGGGTAATTTGCATTTTGCCCTGAATATATTTCAAGTGGATTTATTTACATTATCCTTTTTCCCCCTTTGTTTGCTGCCTTCTGCGTTTTTTTTTTTTAAGTTAGTGCTTGCTCTTCCCACCAAGGTACAGCAGCACCAATTGTGATAAATCATTTAAAGTTTGACTGCATTGTTAATATTTGTATTCATGTGGAGCTGACACTTTAATTGCCTCCGCATGCAGAGATGCAGTATAAAGATTTCTTAATAGCTCTGAGTTACCTTTGTGAGTCACAGTGGTGAGTCATTTAACTACAGAACCTGAAGACATTAGTGAGTGGGGGAAAATATAGGTATTTCTTACCACTGCCTAATGCAATACCATATTTCAATTATCAAAATCATAGATCTTTAGCTCTGAAAAAAAAACCGAGCTCATATTGGAGTTGAATCTCCATAGAAGAAGCTATAAAAGTAGCATGGAGAAAGATGGCGATGTTCATTTTCTGCATCCCAGGGTTCCTTCATCTACACAAACTCATTAGATACAAGTTGATATTTCATTTTTAAAAGCAAGGAAATTATTTATTTACTGCAATAATTTGTAGGTGGCCTGCTCGCAAGACTGGTTTACAATACTGAACTCATCAAAGCACCAAGATGACCTACGTACATTAGTAACCATGTATGTGTCTGACCTCTATTTTGGATTTTCTTCATCAAAAGTCTTAGGGAACAGGACTGTTTTGGCTGATTTTTTCAGGGATGAAAGAGTGGGTGTTAATTTAACTTGGAGGGGGGGAGCTATTACACAGTGAAGGAGCTATCACTAAGAAAGTAGTCTTCAGGTCCCTATCTTAATAACACAATAACAGAGTTGGAAGGGAACTTGGAGGTCTTTTAGTCCAATCCCCTGCCCTACCATTTCAGACAAATGGGCTGTCCAATCTCCTCCTAAAAACCTCCAGGGTTGGAGCACCACAACTTCTGGAGTCAAGTTGTTCCACTGATTAATTGTTCAGGACATTTCTCCTTAGTTCTAGATTGCTTCTCTCCTTGATTAGTTTCCATCCATTGCTTCTTGTCCTGCCTTCAGGTGCTTTGGAGAATAGCTTGACTCCCTGTTCTTTGTGGCAGCCCCTGAGATATTGGAACACTGCTATCATGTCACCCCTATTTCTTCTTTTAATTAAACTAAACATACCCAATCCCCACCTCCTCAGTGATAAACCAACATGGCTCCTCTGACAGCTAGGCAATTCTACCTGGAGAAAAAGCATGCCCTTGTAGAACGAGATCTACATGATGGTGATGCATCTATGAGCACTGTCTGCCATCATCAGCACCATCTTCAGTTTAGTGTAGCCTTAAGGAGCTGGCCTACAGTAGAAGCCAGGAAACTGTGAGTTCTAGTTCTGTCTTAGGCATGAAAGCTGTCTGAGTGACTTTGGACCAGACCCTCTCTCTCTCTTTGGACCAGACTCTCTCTCTCTCTCAAAAGATGTTTTGGGAATGGATTTGTTGTTATGAGAAAATAAGAGAAGGAAGGAGTACTATGTATGTTCCCTGCCTTGAGTTATTGAAAAAGTAAAAAAAGTAGGATAAAAACCCAATATATTAAAATAAATAAATACCACTCTTCTTGATTAAGTACTTTTAATTAGGTCTTCCCTTGCCACCAACTACATTTTACGGCGTTATTCAAAACCAACTTTCATCCATATGGCCTTCTAAACATTTTGATTATTCCTTGTGATTTGTCCTGCATAAGGTTTAGGGATTATTTTAATGATAACCTGATTTTTAAAAGAAAAGAAAAACATAGGTAAGAGTGGGAAGTTCATCTGAGCAGGAGATATTAGGCCTTTTGCTTGCAGTCAAGAAATTTTCTGTGCCAAGCACAGTATAGACTCTGGGGTAGCTGTTGAAATAACTCACCATCTGGTGTTATGTTGAAGAGGTATCCTCTAGTTCTTTTTTTTTTAATAGCAAGGGAGTCTTTGCCTAACCTTTAGCTTTCCACCTGTTTTTGTTACTATTGTTGTGCAGAAAATTCTCTTTTTTTTTTATAGGATCTCAGTCAATTGATAAAAGAGAATTTACTTCTGAATAGTGTCAGAAGGGAAATTTGGGGTAATATTGATCATTATGCACCAGTAGAAGACAATTATCAGGCTTGTCCTTGAATTAGATGTTTTGGGAATGGATTTGAGGTTTGGCACCTCTTTGATGGAGTTCCGCATTCTGTTCTCACAGCTCCATCCTTGATCAACCAGTCTCTTTCGGATTGACACCTCTGCTTCCTGTCACCTTGTCATTCCCTTCCCCCTGCCTCTCCAATCTCTCCCCTTGCCTGCATTTTATGGCAGAATGCCAGCGAAGTGGAGAAAGCTGAAGATGGCAGACCTGTCAACAATATTTGTAGCTCAAGGTTGAACTGTGGAGTCCTTGGTGCTCTCTGAGCCTGGTGATTTTCTTGCAGGCATTTCATTACCAAACTAGGTAACATCATCAGTGCTACCTCGCTTGGTAATGAAATGTTTGCAAGAAAACCACCAAGTTCAGAGACCACCAAGGATCCCATGGATCATCATCTTGTGGCACATACATGGTGTTCAGTTGGTCAAAGAATGTACATGAAAACTTCCATCCTACATTTATCTTTGTATTGGCTGCAACCTCCTTCGCTTTTCCTGTTTTAAGGAAAGCGTCATATGGAATTTAATCCATCGTGATTCTGCAGACTGGGAAATCCAAGAAAGGTTTTAAAAAATGGAAAGACATTTCACTGAATATTAAGCAGAGTCAATATTCTAGATAGATAGATAACCTTTATTGTCATTTTTTTTTACTGTGGGCACAATGGCACACATTAAAAATGAAATTTAGTTGCTTGCTCTCAAAGTGTACACATACATAATACACTCACCATCTGGTGTTATGTTGAAGAGGTATCCTCTAGTTCTTTTTTTTAATAGCAAAGGAGTCTTTGCCTAACCTTTAGCTTTCCACCTGTTTTTGTTACTATTGTTGTGCAGAAAATTCTCTTATTTTTTTTATAGGATCTCAGTCAATTGATAAAAGAGAATTTACTTCTGAATAGTGTCAGAAGGGAAATTTGGGGTAATTGTGATCATTATGCACCAGTAGAAGACAATTATCAGGCTTATCCCAACTTGAATAGATAGGAAAGAAGGACCCTCAACTCCAATTTTGAAGTGAAAGGTTTACTTTTACTTAAGTCAAGTAGTTACAGCATAAGCAAAGCTGAATCTGAATATTCCTGTGCAAAGCCTGTGTTTTTCCCTCTTCCCTGTCCCCCCCCCCAGCTTAACCAGTCCATTAGTATCCAATGGCCTTTGAATTAGATGTTTTGGGAATGGATTTGAGGTTTGTATAGACGTACACCCTTACATATAAGTAACATATAAATATTAATCCCTGTCCATCTTGAATATTCATGCATGTTGCCAGTTCTGACCATGAGATAACTGAAAAACACAGCCCAAAGAAAGTTGAGCTAAATTCTTAAGCATCCTGAGAGCAAAATTAAAAAGGACATTTTTCACATAGCAAAAAAAAAATAATGGCAACAAAGATTTCAGCATCATATGATGATATTTCACATCTTCTCTGTTTTTATGCAGTTATTTGAATGCTCCACTGTACCATTCAAGATTTTCTTTGAATGCCTTTCAGTAAGTCATAAGAATTAACCATAAAGTCAATCCATAAGTAACATTATAGTCTGCTGAAATTATAGTGCATAAATTGTAGCCCTTCTACATGATGTCGACAAGGTTATAAACAAATTGGCAGTATTATTTTCTTTATGGGCACTGCCTTGTTGGTTCATCCTATTAGTCAAAAGTTCTTGAATTAATTTCTCCCAGTGAATATTACTGATATTCATATTTCCTAAAGAATAAAAATACATACAATATGAAAACCTGGTTCAAGTTTTGTTCTTAGCTTCCAGTTTTGTTATCTTAGGGCATTAGAGCAGGGCTTTTCAACCAGTGGTACGGGTACCACCTGTGGTACATTGGCACCTGGCAGGTGGTACGCAACCATCCTAGAAAAGTAGCAGGGGAGGAGAATGAGCTGAACTGGTGGCAGCACCACACAAGCCTGAGCAAGAGATGTTTAGAGCTGCAGGGCTGTCAGGGCTCAGCGGAAGCGCCAGGATCAGTGCTTCTTCGGGGCTGTCAGGGCTCAGTGGAAGTGCCAGGATCAGCGCCAGGCTCCAGCTGGAGCTCGGCGCTGATCCTGGCACTTCTGCTGAGCCCAGAAGAAGCGCCAATCATCTGGAATGTTGCAGCATCTCCAGGGTCTTGTGATTTACATTCAGATGCTTGGCAATTGATTCATATTTATGACGGTCACAGTGTCCCACAATGTGAAGTGACCAAAACCTGCTGCAACCACCCAGCAGATGGGGGGAATAAAAACCAAACACCCCCCCCACCCCACCCCCACTGCCAATCCTCAACAGAAATGCTCACAACAATGAAAACCTCCGACAGGAAGAAGAGCGCCCCCCGGGTGGGCAGGCAGGTGTCTTGCTCGGCTGTGGCTTGGGGGGCACTTTTTTCAGTGCTTTTTTAACTTCGAACAGTCACTAAACGAACTGTTGTAAGTCGAGGACTACCTGTACTTTTTTCCTTGGGGGGGGGTCATCAAGTTTTTGACACCTTGCTTGGCGACTGGTGGTACTCGGATGTTGCCATATCCTAAAAGTGGTACAATGGGTGAAAAGGTTGAAAAGCCCTGCATTAGAGAACTAAAATTCATTTGTCATTGGATCAGCAGTACTTTAAAATGTAGGGCATTTTGGTGAAAAATAATATAATCATAAAAGCTCAAAAAAAAGTCTATTAAAAGGATGAAATTATTTTGAAATGGTCAATTCAAAATATTAACAGTACTTTTGGCAATAGATTACTAAAGATAACTGAACTGTAAGTCTATACAAATATTATTCTGGATAGAATTATTAAATATGGATGTTTAAAATGTTTGTGTTTCTCCTTATCACAACAAAACTACTGTCATATAACCTGTCATGTTTCTGTTCTAATTTTCATTTATTTTTATTTTTATCTCTTTTTTCTTTTTAACTTTATTTTTTAGCCTTCATGTTTTATTTTTTCAGCTGAAAGCAAAAGAAAAAAAATTACGAGAGGATTGAAACATGAAAAATGATAGTTTTGGTATTCATTATAAAAGAAAAAAAAGTGTTTAGAAACCATAAGGGAAAGTTATTTAACTGCTACAAAGAAGTCATCACCTTACAAGAAAATGGCATACAAAAATCATGTCTCTCCTATGCAAATAATAAATTTTATGAATTATGATGTGATAATAATAGACTCAAAGGTGTATGAAGCTCAAGGATAATCGTATGGTAATTTACATATGGTAGGGTCATTAAAAAAATTATCAATTTGGAGATTTCTCAATTTATTTTGCTTTTTTTTAAAAAGAAAATTTGCTGGAATCTCTAAATCAAATTAGCTTCTGAATCAGAAATTCAGATCAAATTGACAAACCAGACAAATTCAGATCAAATTGACAAACCAGTCAATCAGAAAATTCAAATACTTCAGCCAAATGCACAGAAACTTTATTTTTCTGAATCAATTCGCAAATCTAGGCTGAATTAGTTTCAAGAACTGAATCAGACTGAATTGATTTTCCAGACCAAGTTAAAGATTATAGTCAGTAAATGAGATGACAGCAAATAAAATCTTTCATAAATAACAATGTTCTTCTAACGGAAATCTCCTTGTGGCAAATTTCAACTCATTTCAAGGACTACATTTCCTTCAGTAAATATGCCCTTTCCAGTTCTGTACATTTATTCACCTGAACAGGTGAAAAACTGAAATGGGAAGAGGATGAGGCCATGCACAGAGTCTTTGTCCCTCTATCAGCAAAAAGCCCTTACCTGACCCATAATCTCCTCTGCTCCTTTGTGAAGGCTGAAAAGTGAATTTACTTGAATGCTACTATAGCATTTTAGTAACAGGAAAAACTAATGTACAAAAAGGAAGGTACGTTCAAGAATATGTAAGGGCAGATTTCTTTTAAATCTCTTCCACCAATATAAAGATAGCAGAGAGAGCAATTGATGGAAGTTTTTAAGAAGAGACTGGACAGCCGTTTGTCTGAAATGGTGTAGGGTTCCTGCCTGGGCAGGGGGTTGGACTCAATGACCTCCAAGGTCCCTTCCAACTTTATTATTATTATTATTATTATTATTATTATTATTATTATTATTATTATTATTATTATTATTATTATTGTTGTTGTTGTTGTTGTTGTTGTTGTTGTTGTTGTTATTATTATTATTATTATTATTATTATTATTATGCAGAGAAAGCATTACAGTCAGTATATAGGCCCCCATCCTTGACCCAAATTTAAACCCTTAATGACCTGTGCGCTTTGAGCTCTGTCTTTATCTTTGGAAATCCTCTAGATAAGAATTAAAAGGCAGAAGCTTTTCATTTCTAACCTACAGCTGCAGGCATTTGACACATAATTTGAATATTTCAGAATTTCATCTTATTCTAAATATTTTCCTTTCTTCGTGTTTTGAAGGGAAGCAGAAAGAATGATATGGCTGATTTTTTTTTTTGTTTAGGTTCTAAGATTACAATCCAATGTTTTCAGAGTTGGCTGTATTCAATTAGATTGTATTGTCATAATTGTCCTTTTAATTGTAAGGTGCCTTAGAGTCTTGTCAGGGCCAAAAGGTCAGGTATAGAATAAATAAAATTGACTAAATACAGTGGATAAATGAAAGGCTTCTCAGGGTTCAAAATGCACATTAATCAAAGGTAGACAGATAATGATTTACTGAAAATTAGATTTTGCTCATCATAACTTTTTATCTATCACAGAGACAAAGATCTTTCTCTTACCTGTGAACCAGGTGGCTCCCCAAAGTGATTACCTTCAAGGTTTTTCTCTATGGAGATTCTCAGCTGTGCAGGTCACAACTGTCCCAAGTGCTTTTTCAAGAGGCAACTTCAAGAGGCAACTTCAGTCAGAACTGAAGAAGCTTCTTGGATGAGAAGCAAAATGTCTTCAAGGAAAAACAAAGGAAGTCCAGTTGCCTCTTGAAAAAGCGCCTTTGGGACTTCAAGGACTTTGTTTATCCAGCAATTCTAAGAATGTTCCTAAGGATGGAGCCTGTGTGCTCTCAAAAGAGATAGCTGATGGAGCCAATGCATCCATAAAATGCATGCAAATAAATAATTCCAAACATGTGCACTGCATTTTTTTTTTTTTTGCATACAGCTCATCTTCCTTTTTTCCCAAGGTAAGCTTCAAAGCCAATATCTACAACTCTTCTCACTCCCATTTCAAAAGAAATTGCCTCCTCCCTCCCTCCCTCCCTGCTCTTCCATCATTCATTTCCCAAATGATGACTTTTTCCATGCAAGCTTTTCATTTTCAACAACAATGAAGCCAGAAGAACTTGACTTCTGGAATAATTTTCAGCTCCTTTACCAAAGGTGCCCATAATCAGTATCTCTATAAAAGAGAATATTTGTAACTCAGAGATGAAATGAGAGATCCTTGGTGCTCTCTGAGCTTGGTTGTTTTCTTGCAGATGTACAACCAAGCTCAGACAGCACCAAGGACCTCACATGTATCTCTATTTCCTTCTGGGAAATGAAGTTGTTTTTTTTTTGTGTGTGTGTGTGTGCGCGCGCACGCACGCACGCATGCATGTCCATGGGAATTCATACTTGGGAAGCTCTGGATCATGTGCCCAGGATGGAGGAAACAGGGGACGTGGAATGGAGGCATCAGCAACATTGCAAATCACTGCCCACCTTTTTCCATAGGGATCCATTAGGCCAGTGGTTCTCAACCTGTGGGTCGGGACCCCATTTGGGGTCGATCGACCATTTCACGGGGGTCGCCAAGCAAGGCTGTCCGCCATTTTTTTTGTCTGCCATTTTTTTCCCCTTTTCCGGCGGGTGCCTTACCTCCCTTGGGCTGGGCCAGCTGGTGGTCGGCCTGCTCTGTCTCTGCCGCTTGCCAGACACGCCTCGGTCGGCGCAGGGGCCGGAACCACGCATGTGCGGCACTCCCGGGCAGGGAAAGTCCTCGACTTATTTATTTATTTATTTAATTTAATTTATATGCCGCCCTTCTCCCGACGGGACTCAGGGCGGCGCACAACATATTTAAAACAAAACATAAATACATTCCCCCCCCGATAAAACCGAATTAAATCAAATTTTAAAGTTGTGTCTCTGTCAAATTGCTAAAAAAAATAAACCCCGTATAAAAACCTCCCT
>NW_015386711.1:51780-97734 GCF_001527695.2 Protobothrops mucrosquamatus
GACTTAAGTTTCTATGTAAAGTTTATATACCAGATCAAAGTGAAAAGGGTTTCTTTGTTCAACAGATGTTTTTAGGTAGCGTGCTCAAGTGTCTATACTTAGCGATCAATCCTTCCACAGAACAGAAAGGGGAAAAAATGCATTTCCTTGACATGTATCCGTATGGCCAGTGGGGGAAGGCCTAATTAACTTTACAGACAAAGATATCTCATTATAAGCAGGAGTAAGTGAAAAATTATTCGGCAGAAAATCAATTTATTCAGTGCAGGGAGGGGGGAATCAAGTAATTCCATCATTATCCATTTAATTATACGACTACATTGTATTCATTAATATTTATTAATGTAATTTGAATTTTCCCTCTCCCAATCTTAGCGGTGAGAGCAACAGCCTTTTGACTTAGCCCAACATGGCAGTACCTCCCTTAAGCTTTAAAAGACCCATTTTTGCAAATTCCCAGAACAAATTTTTCACATAGTTAAACCACCAAATATGTTTTTTGCTTCCCTGATTGTAAGCTGCTTAGAAACACTAACAATAGCCTGCAAGATGCATTATTTTCCCTCTTCTCACAAGGTATCATCAACTGGAAATAGCTAAACTAGATATGTTTTACCAAGTTGTATTCAAGGTCAGTTTACCACTAAGCTGAGGGACAGGGGGTACTGTATCTCAAGAACTAGGAAATCATATCCTTAAGTAAAACTTTGTTTCTAGAAAGGATGACAGCTAGTGTCAGACAATTTACAAACAGAAAATATGGACTGGTGCCAAATAAGGGATGCCATAGACTTCTTGGTGAAAAAAATAGAATTAGAAGCTGAAGCGTGTGCATAAGTCATGTTACTGCTTAAATGCTTTTTTTCAAGCCCACGTTTTTATTGAACAAATTCAGCTTCCATAATTTCTGCCATTATAGTTTGGAATAGAATTTAGGCAATGGGTACAAAGTAGTTGTTATATAGATCAGGACACTGATAAGTTTATTTATTTATTAAATTTATATGCTGCCCATCTCACTATCCAGAGTGAATCAGGGCAGGTTACAATAGCATAAAAACATAAGTATAAATACCTCAAAAGTGATAAGATTAAGAACAATTAAATAAAAGTCTAAAAACCGAGAGCAAAAAAACGAGACAGTGCAGGCGATGGACGACATACGTTTGGGCTTTCTTTAAATTCTTCTTGCTCCATTCTTGTTCATTAGGTGTGCAGCAGATTGTTTTTTTAAAAAAAAATCTGCCAAGAATATATTTTTGTTCTTATCTGTCCTAATATATGCATGTTGGTACTGTATATATGCTTTTCCCCGATACATATGAATTTCAAACATTTTTCTTAATGCTTGTTTTCCTACCATAGAGTTTTTGAGGATGTATTTTCTCTTAAAATACACAGCTTAATGTTTTTTTTTTCTTTTTTGGAGAAGTACTTCCCACATTCTGAAAAAAAATATGAGATTTTGAAGTATTAATGTATTTTTGATTTGCCAGAACTCTAGTTAGTTACTCTGAATTTTTTTCTTAATTAGGGCAAGATGCAACATAATAATTTGTACAGATAGAACAGGGAGTAACATAGCTGATAAAAATTCAGGTTAGAAATCTCCCAAATAAAAAAAAATAAAGCATATGAACATAGCCCTCTCTTACTTATTAACTATTTAAAAATTATCCTTTTGTGTGCTTTTTCCTCCTTTCAGTACAATGAGTGGTGTCAAGCTCAATTGGAGTTAGGGTAGCTGTATACTATGCATCTATTTAAATACATCCTACTTAAAGATATTCATTAACATTACATCTCTTATTCCATTTTCTTTTATGTTCTCGGGAGGTCAAGTTCTATCCTTTCTGTTCAATAAAATTACTCAGTAAAAAGACCAATTTTTAAAAAAATCTCAGCTCAGCAAAAAAAAGAACAAAATAAAAATGTCGCTCCACTCAGAATAATTAACATTTGTATGTGGTGGTATTTTTGTAAAAAAAAATTAAATTCATTTTCTCCTTTATCTGTCAAGAGAGTTGTATTAATGCCATCATCCAGCAAAATTAATACACTGGGAAGAAACTGATTCTGTTTTGGAGTCTTTCATTCTTGGTGTCTTTTTTAAAAAGTAGATGGTCCCTAATTAAACAGTCTGCCTGGCTTTCAATACACTAAAAAAGGAATCCAAATAATATTTTGATTATTCAAAAATAATCAATAAGTCAACAATTAAACTCAAAAATCTACAGCAGTACCCCTTCAAAATCCTTATTCCCAAAGCTGGGCACAAAGCTCCACATTACTGGGGAAAATGTAGAGAACTGCTAATTTGATAGATCATGGAGAATATCTATCTATGTGGTTGCTAGGAGTCAAAAATGATTTGATGGCATATGATCAATCAAATTTGTTTGGGGGCTCCCCAAAGAAATTTGGAGGGATCATTGTTGAAAAAAGGATGTTTCAATGAATTGTTGCTGCAGAAATCTTTATAACACAGGTCCCACCGTTCTATACATACATCATGATGCCGTACTTAAGTCCACAAGAGGAAGAGCATTTTCATCAAAATAAAATATAAAAAATAACTATTCCATTCTTTTCCCACTAATTATTTAGCCAATATTTTATGTCCAAGTTATAGAAAAGTCTATACGCTTGCTAGATTTAATGTTCTGCTCTCCACATTATTGGAAAGAAGCTCTAGTAACATTCTTCTGTAAGAACATTTGTCAGCTGGTCCAGTGAGAAAATTAAAGATTATTTTAGATGAAGCTTTTTGCTGCCCTTTTTATATGGTCTGGCAAATTGATCTAGTAATGTGTGATGTGGGTGAAGGTTCATTCTCCGAGCTTGTGAGTTAGTTTCCGAACATTTCATTACCAGGCTAGGTAACATCTTCAGCAGTGTTTAGGAGATGTCTATGTCGCTGCTCTTCTGTTTATAAGGGCTTCAGGTGTGGGTGTGTCAAGTGAGGGTCTTGTGATGGGTCAAGTGTGAGTCATCAGAGAGCGGCTTGTGATGGGGAGGTTACTTCAGGTGAGGGTTGTTGGAGGGTGTGAATTATCAGTGGGTCACGTGTGAATTATCAGTGAGAGGCTGGTGATGGGTCTTGTGATGGAGAGAACTGCTGGGGGAGAGGGGGATTGCATGGGTTGGTTGAGGGTGGGTGCTGTCTCTGGTAGGCTGTGCAGTTGATTTGGATTCTGAAGGGTTTGTAGGCTGGTTATAGGTCAATGTGTCTTTTGATGGAATTGCTCATGGAGTGCCAGGTTCACCTCCCAATCACCCTGACCTGATGTAACCTCCCCATCACAAGACTCATCATAAGCCTCTCTCTGATGAGTCACACCTGACCCATCACAAGACCCTCACTTGACACACCCACACCTGAAGCCCTTATAAACAGAAAAGCAGTGACACAGACACCCCCTAAATGCCACTGAGCCTCATAATGAAACGTTTGGAAACCAATCCACAAGCTCAGAGAATGAACCTTCACCCTCATCCTATACCTGAGCTGCAGATATCTGCCACTAATGCAAATGTGTGATATCTTTCTCAGATACCAGGACGGATAATGAGGAAGAGGCAGCTCTGGGGACTTTGGAGGGGGTGCAGAGGAGCATCAGGAAGTCACTAAGGGATCCGAGCCTGGAGGGGAGAGGACAGGCAAAGTGGAAGGGTTGCTGGAGAGGGGAGTGACCAGGTGAGTGGCCAGCTGAAGAAGGGAAGTGAGAGGTGCAGCTGGAGAGCTCAGAGGCCCCACTGGAAGTGCAGGGTGGAGATGGTGTGCAGCTGGCCAGAGGGATGAGGATCTGTAGGCATGCAAGGGTGAGAGGAGGCAGGCACAATGGAGGTCAGTGAGGCTATGAAATGCAGCAGCCTCCTTCCTCCTGATGATCTGCACTGGCAAGTGCCTATTTAATTGGATGAGTGGAGTTGGGGGTTGTTGGGAACAACTGACTGTTCTCCTGCTATGTGCGTGCTTCGTTCTCATGCTCTTGGTTTTCTCGACTCTGGATTGTGCTACAATTGATCTTGTGTTTGGGCCTTGGATTTATTTGTGGATTTTGGACCTTGCCTTGGACTTTGGACTGGACTTGGACTGTGGACTTGATGGATTTGGTGGCTGAGGAATTCTGGGAGTTGAAGTCCACAGGTTTTAAAGTTGCCCACATTGGAGACCTCTGCAATGAAGCACAAAGTACCAATAGAAAAAAAATGTAGATGTGGGTTGAACTATGAGTTCAGCTCTTGAACTCAGCCTTTTTCTGCATTTGGTCTGATCCAACCTGAGTTCTGTGTGCAGCTGTGAACACCACATTTTGAGAATTCAGATAAATTGAAGTTAGTCCACTGAAGAGCAGGGAGGATAATCATTGAGGATAATTTATCCAAAGCACCAGAAGCCAAGACAAGAAACAATGGATGGAAACTAATGAAGAGAAGCAACCTGGAATTAAGGAGAAACTTCCTAATAGTGAAGACAATTAACCAGTGGAACGGCTTTCCTTCAGAAGTTGTGGATGCTTCATCACTGGAGGTTTTTAAGAAAAGACTAGAGAGTCACTTGTCTGAAATGGTATAGGGTCTCTTGCTTGAGCAGGGGTGTGGTCTAGAGGACCTCCAAGGTCCCTTCCAGCTCCATTCAGATTGAATGGCTTTCTGATAACTGCCAGTAGCTCTATTCTGATTGAAGAGCAGTGAGGATAATCAGATGACTAGATATTAATTCCAATAAAGAGACTGAAAGAACTGTAAATATCTAGCCTTTAGAAACAAAGACAAAGGGGAGATGACAGATGACAGAAATTGAAAGGAAGTGGCAGAGGGCAGAAGACGTGTCCTTCATTATTCTGGGACACGAAAGAATACATTGAAATTACAGGAAAGTAGATTCCAAGTGAATGTCAGAAAAAACCTTACTAATAGTTAGAGAGGTTGGAATGTGGGAATTAATAGAAGAGAATATTTGTAGCTGTGGTTGAACTGTGGGTCCTTGGTACTCTCCGGTTGTCTTTTGGTTGTCCAAAAACTGCTTTTCAAAAGGCAACTGGACTTTCTTGGTTCTTTCACTTCTCATGCAAGAAGCTTCTTGCCTTGGTTCTTTTCCTTTTCCTTTCCTTTTCTTTTTCACCCTAGGTGACCATTTTTAACAGTAGAACAAAATACTACAAATGCATCAGATAAAACAGGGATGTCAAACTGCTGGCCCGCAAGCCGGACGCGTCACAAGGAAACCGCACCCACACCATTGCCGGCAATGGGGAAAAAGCTCCAATAGGTCACGCAACGTCACATGACATCGTGAGTTTGACATGTCTGAGATAAAAGGCAACCTATAGTTATGATTCAACACCACTCAGAGATTACTCTTTGTAACAATCACATACATTTTTCTTTGCCTATGACTTAATTATGCATGGCAGGCTGTAGAAGAAGCTTCTTCAGTTCTGCTGAAGAAGCTTCTTGGATGAGAAACAAAATGTTTTCAGGGGGGAAAAAAATCAAGAAAGTCCAGTTGACTTTTGAAAAGCACTTTTGGGACAAAACTATGACCTTGATGATTGAGAATCTCCATAGACCAGGGTTGTCAAACTGCCAGCCCGCAGGCCGGATGCACCACGAGGAAACCACGCCCACCCCATTGCCGGCAATGGGGAAAAAGTTCTGATACGTCGCACCATCTCACGTGATGTCGTGAGTTTGACATGTCTGTCATAGACTCTGAGCTTGGTTGTTGTCTTGCAGACATTTTGTTACCCAACCAGGTAACATCACCTGTGCAAGAAGGGAGTGGGGTTTGCTCTCTGTTTATATACTAGTGGCTTGCTTTGTCAGTGTTGGTGAGAGTGTTCTTCATAGTTTTTGATTGGGTCATTGTTTAGTGTTTGATTGTTGGTCTGGTATTAATCCTGATGTTAATCTCTGCTATCTGGGTGCTGATTGCTGGTGAGGAGGTATTTTGAACTTTTGTTTCCTGTTTAGATTTTTTAGCATCAAATCCACTGGTCCATTTTCCTCAATACTGTTAATAGGCACGGCTTTCCATTCACACTTCTAACTAGAGATGCGGAAATCTAAACTTGAATCTCCAGCTTTTAAAAGCCAGGATCCTGCAGAGGAAGTTATCTTAGCAGCAGGTCAGATATTAGTCATCTGGACCAGTAAGGTTTACTCTAACGTCAACAGCAGCCTTTTCTTTTACCTTGTACTGTTTCTATCATACATTATAATGGCAGAGGCTAGCAGCGGAAGCTGGGGGCTTCTGCAGACAAAACTCCTGTTTTCTATGATTGAGCTAAAGTCTCTACCTGAGCTAAATTTTGTGCTGTTAAATGTGCACTCCACAAATATTTTTCTACCAAATAAATCCTAGAAGGATTGTGCTGGTAAGCCGGACTTCAATCTGGCAAATGGACATTGCTCCCTCTAGTGCAATAAACAGTGCTCTCTGAGCTTTTTCAGAACAGGTAAACCCCCTCCACAATGACATTTCCAAAGTAGTTAATAAGCATCTACCTAATCTAGTGGGATCAGTCCGTGTGACTCCAGTGCTTTGGAAACTCTTATTTTCCGGTACCGTGTCCACTCCTTTTCAGATTCCCAGGAAGAAACTATTTCTTTTATGATTATTTCTCTTATGTAATTTACTGTCTTGCGGATGTGAGCCTGCACATAGCACTATTAAGACATGAGTTGATATAATAACACTGATCGCATTAAGCCAATTTTATTTATTTTAAGCATAAGGTTCTAGTGGTTGGGGTTTATTAAATTTTGTTGATTGGCCTAAGGCCATAATAAAAATTAATTCATTTTTTTCCAGGAGGGAAAGAAAAACACCTCACAGTAGTAAAACATTTTGGGTGATTTTTTTTTAATTAATTTGTTGAAACCACCGAGGTTTAGATCTTTGCTAAAATCTATCTGAGGCTAGCCGAGCTAATTCAGTTCCATTCTGAGAAGGGGTATGAATAATGGCAGGAGAGAAGCTTAGAAAGAAATAAGAGGGAGAGAAACTTTAATTCCTCAGAGATCCCAGAGGGATTTTCAACAAAATAAATACAAGAGAGAAACCTTGTAAGAACATTGCCTTCCAGTCTTCTGGAATATGATTGTTTTGTTTTGTTTTCTTCATACTAGCTCCTTGTCTTTTTAAAAATATTTTTGAAAATATTTCTGCAGCTGCAGATATGTAGGGATTTCTTATTATTTAAGGGTCCTGTATTCCTCCTGGGACTGAGAAAGTCAAAGATAAAATCCAACAGAGAACCATAAGCCTTTTCTTCATTCTGCTGGCCTTCTGCTCATCAGAGATACCTTCAGAGATGCAGGCCAAGGAAAAGGTCTTGCCTTGGTTTTTTATCTTTATATTTTTCCTTTACTTTCCCTTTCTTTTCCTTTACTTTCCCTTTCTTTTCCTTTACTTTCTTTTTCCTTTTCCTTCCTTTTCCTTTTCCTTGTTCTTTTTTGCCCCCATCCGACTATCTTTTAACAGCACCTGGTAGAAAAAAGCACTACAAATTGCATCAGGCAAAAGGCAACCTATGGTTACAACTCAACACCATTCAGCCATTATTATTTACTTAGCAACAACCACATACATTTTTCTTTGCCTATGACTTAATTATGCATGGCAGGCTGTAGACCAGGGGTATCCCCCATCTTGACAATTTTAAGACTTGTGAACTTCAACTCCCAGAATTCTCCAGTCAGCCATGCTTCTCTTCACCTTCTTTCTCTTACACAAACTATCTGAACTGAGTTGTCTTTTGCTCCGCTGGAATGCACTCCCTCCCTCGTGGGAAACTAGACCACAACCCATCACACCAATATACTCTGTAAGCATAAGGTACCTCAACTGCAAAATTCTGAGGACCTGCTGCTTGGCAGCGAAGAGTTTCCTGTATCCTTTTGCTTCCATCTAGAGATCATCTGTTTTTTTTGCAATCAAACTATGGCACACCTAGTGTAGTACTAGAGCAAACCTTTATTGTCTCCAGTGCACATGCTTACATTTTGACTACCCAGTCAGAGGCTAATTGATACATTCATATCTCTCTCTCTCTCTCTCTCTTTCTCTCTCTCTCTCTCTCTCTCTCTCTCCCAAGCCAACACCAAATGTCAATGTTTTTGTTTTTCTTTCCTAACGATTACCCTCGCCTCTCTCCTCTCCTTTTTTAGCTGGAGGCAGTACCAAATGTAGCAGCTCATCACTTGGCAGGTAAGAGTCGCCACTGATGTCTAACATCAGTTCTGCAAGCACTGCAGTGGTAGCTGATAGGCATTCTGCATTCAATTCAAAGTTAGGGCGGTAGTCTATAAAACCATTTATGGCTTGGCATCTGGGTATCAAAAGGACCATTTATCCCAAGTAGAACCAACACATCTAGTCTCTTCAGCCTGAATTTGGGGTGTTAAGAGTACCATCCCTGAATGATATCAGAGGAAAGAAAGAAAGAAAGAAAGAAAGAAAGAAAGAAAGAAAGAAAGAAAGAAAGAAAGAAAGAAAGAAAGAAAGAAAGAAAGAAAGAACAGACTGCAGGGAGAAGAGACTCAGAGACAAACATTATTTGCAGAAATACCCATCCTGTGGTATACCTGTCCATCAGATGTCAGAACCATACTCTTAATTTTAACTAATGGGAAACTGAAAATCAAGGTTCTGGCAAGGTGTACTTGGGTACAAGGGTTGTGCCTGAGCTTAGAATGAATCTGGTTGGAGTATTTTCTTATAAAATGTTACATTTTTAGGACTGTTTTATAAGCTATGATTACTGCATTTATTAGCTGATATATTTGGTAATTTGTTAATTATTGTAAGGCACTTAGATTTAGATCGCTAAAAAGGCATAAAATAATTTGAAATAAATAAAATATGCACAGTATTATGGGATATTTTGTCCCCTGGGTGTCAAATGGTGCCTTTTCTAACCATCTCCTGGGTGTTCAGAAGAATAATATCTTCTGCAGAGCCCTTAATGTTTCAGAAAGTGGTACCCCTGTGGGTTGGCTAAGAGGAGAGCTGTTTCATATGTTATATTTATGGCATTTTTATATATAATTCTGGTATCTCTGGCCGTCAGCAGTGCAGAAATGCCATAAATAAATAAAAAATAAATATTGAAACGGGAAAATATTTCTCTTTTTATGATTATGATAGAAAACCTGATAGCTGGGTTTTGCTAACTTACAGCACTCAAGAGACTAGCCTTTAATGAGCAGTTCAGTGAAGTGTGCAAAAATATTGTTGTAATACACAAAAAATGATTATACAGTCAAATCTGTTCTTATAGAATGAATCAAACACACTTAACAAATGAGATAAAAATAATAACCTAATATATCTGCCTTGATATAGCACCTTCACAAAGCAATGACTTCTGTTGTCATTTTCTTGCTGGGAATTGATATTTAACTCTTTGCACCAAGCTAGAGTTGGACCTATGTTTCCTTCAACTTTCTCCAGATGTTTCTAAAGTTTAACCCTCAACCCTCAAAATAGTTCTCCCCTGTAAAGAGAAAGAATTTGACCTGTTCAAGATGGGTTTCCTGTATATTACATTAATCTTAATAGCAGATTAACCAAAGATAATTGCTACGCTTTTTTGACTTATGAAATGATGGCTTAAAATTGCCCATGTAATGTACTAAGATAATTATGGGTTTCCCATGAGTGCTGAGCCACAAACTATCCAACTCTATTTTAACAGAATACTAGAATAACAGAATAACAAAGTTGGAAGGGACCTTAGAGGCCTTCTAGTCCATCCCCCTACTCCAGCAGGAAACTCTACACCAGGGGTAGGCAAGCTTAGCTCTTTTATGACTCGTGGACTTCAACTCCCAGAATTCCTGAGCCAGCCATGCTGAGGGGAAAGGGAGAGGTTTCCAAGTGGAGCTATGCTGGCTCAGGAATTCTGGGAGTTGAAGTCCACGAGTCATAAAAGAGCTAAGCTTGCCTACCCCGCTCTATACCATTTCAGACAAATGGGTGTCCAATCTCTTCTTAAAAACTTCCAATGTTGGAGTACCCACAACTTCTGGAGGCAAATCATTCCATTGATTAATTTTTCTGTCAGGAAATTTCTCCTTAGTGCTAGGTTGGTTCTCTCTGAGATAGTTTTCATCCATTGCTTCTTATCTTGCCTTCAGGTGCTTTGGAGAATAGATTGATCTCCTCTTCTTTGAGGCTGCCTCTAGACATTGGAACACTTTTAATATCATCTTGTGTGTTGTGCTAAAGTGTCTTATCCGATCTTTGTTTCTTAATTTTCTTACAACTGTTCTCCTTGAGAGATGATTGTGTTTCTTTTTGAGCATGACTCTATAGTGGGGAGTTTGAAATTGGCAATATGGTGGATGCCACAATGCAAGACCCGCTCAGACCCATATCATGTTCAGATGATCTGAGACTTGCATCACAACACTACCTGTGCCTTCTTGCCAACTATGAGTCAGTTCTCTGTGGATACCGCTACTATTTATGCACACCAGCAAAGCAGATTGTAATTAAACTTATCTTTTCAAATCAGAGTTTGTACTCTCATAAAAGCTTGCTGTCAATCAAAATGTCTGCTTGTTAGCCAAAGTGATAAAGGATTATTATGGAACACTCTAGAAGGCCCAAGCAAATACATATTTCTGCTTCAGGTCCAGCCATTCCTTTAAACACTTCAAAAGCTTCTGCTCATTAAATATGTATACTGTATTGATTTTCAAAGTGCCCAAGGATAGTGCATAGCTTGGAATTACAATACAGTAACATAAAAAAGAGAAGTTTTAGATTTAAGTGAGCTTCAACAGATAATACCATTGCTTTCCAGTTGTTTACACATATTTGACAAATCTGCATGGATGAGGATGACAGTAGTTGTTGTTTCAGAATACAACAAGATGCAAGGTTGTATGCCTTTAAGTAGGGTTGGAAAACCCTTAGGGTCTCAATAAGATTTAGTGCTAATATTTGTCCTGGAATTTCTATGAAAATAAAAGCTCTCCAGATCTTCTCCCTATTACCTACCTGGGAAATATTGAGATACTCATGTCCTACAATATTTTCAAAGGTCTTGTGCAAAATAATAGCAATAGCACTTAGACATATACCACTCCATAGTGGTTTACAAGACTCTTTAAGCATTTTACAATGTCAGCATATTGCCCCCAACAATCTGGCTTCTCATTTTACTGATCTCAGAAGGATGGAAAGCTGAGTTAACCTTGAGCCGATTGGGACTGAACTCTTGACTGTGGGCAGAGTTATCCTGCAATATTGCATTCTAACCACTGCGCCACCATAAGGGGCAAATACCAGCAAATGCTGTAACTCAATGATACAGCGGAAATTTTGGAGAAGGCCCCAGATACAGTCCCCAACATTCTACTTGGGAGCCCTGGAGACTCACCATGACAACAGCGAAATGACATGTATCCTGATAACATTCTTGAAAGGATGCAACTTTATACATCATATTGATCATATCAAGATAAGTCAATGCTGGCATTTCTGAAGTTTTTCCCGACTCTTATAATCGTTCACCGAGGATTCGGGGTAACAAAAGAATACGTACAACATAACGAGTCTCAGAGTCTACCTCCAGTAGGTAGTTGACACCTACTTAGGTAATCTGAAGTGAAACAGGTCCCAGGAGTATTTATACACTACTATATACATACATACATACATACATACATACATACATACATACATACATTAATTAATGAATTAATTAATTTAAAATTTGTGTTCCACTCATCTTACCATCCAAAGCAACTGCATGTTCAGACAGATATGGTACCTATTTGTCTACAGAGGTCAAATGTTCAAGCAAATGTGTAGGTCAAGAATATTGCCTACTTCTCTTTAGTCACCCATCTTCCCATAAATGGATCAAGAAAGATTTAGAAATTGGATCTACAAAGCTCGATCTTTAAATCAAATTATTTTTTTCCATTTGGCTTGGCCCAATTTGAAATACAGTCTACTATACTGAATTTATATCTTTGAAAGTCACTTTGACATCTCAACTCTTTTGCCTACAATCTTCTGACAAACTTCATTCTTGGGAAGGTTAATGCATCATTTCAGAATGATCAGCACCTCAGAAGATTCAGTATATTTTATGTAAGACTTGTTGGTTTCATATTCCAGATGTTCAAGTTTAAGATATTTCATATTTTGCTCCCTGAGAATACAGACATATTTCTTGAAGTGGAAGTAGATTACAAACAGTCTAATGTTACATTAAAACGGAACTTCAAAATGGGATTCAAAGTATACTAAGAAGACAGAACGTTAATAAGATGAGAGAGAAAAGACCATGTTAATAGCTCATCAATAAAACAAAATTCATAGGTTTCAAATGCCACTTATGTTAAATATTAAAATCCAAAGTAATGCTGTTAAAACTACTGTGTTTTGGTAAAATGCTTTTTCTTCTCAATTGGTCTCAACTGAGATCATCTTGGTAACTCTCTCCACAGTAACCCCAACCCCTTTAAGATATTTTGGGGCTATATTTTCCCAAATTCCTACTCACTCCTGTTTTTGCACTTATAAATTCTGTGACTGCTCTATTCAAGGTTTTGTGAGATGTTAGGGATTAAAACTGAGCCTTTTTCTCATTCAGTTTCTTCCACTGCTGCACTAGATGAAAGAATAACAATGAGGCACTAAAACTAGCTTTTTCAGGAAAAAAAAGATTAATCAATAGTAAGTTTCCCTTTCTTTCATGCTGCAATCTAATAAAGGATGTCTAGGTCAGAAGGAAAGCAGATTCTCCAAAAAACATTTCTTTTGAAGCCAGATCATGTGATGATAAATCATGTATTTGCCAAGATTTAATTCTGGATTAAAAAGTGTTGAACTCACTAAAAGAGATGTATTCTACTGTCCAAGTCATTCTTTGATGCAAAAGACCAGGCTAGAGGTAGGAAGACGTACATCTACATCTCGGAAGTCCCTGGTCTTCAAGTTAAACCGGTGGTTAAAACTCACAAAGGACGTCACAAACTCGTTCGTCCTGTCACTTCACGTCACAAAGAGTTGGAACTGTTGAAATTCTACAGACCTAAAGTTGAGGGTCTTAAGGGGTCAATCGTACAACCGACCCCTTAACACCCTCAACTTCAGGTCCGTTCTTAAAGATGCTATGGTTGAGAAACACTGGTGTAAGATTATTATTAGTGCACCATCCAATATGGGACAGCTCAAGTTTTGAACCTGTTCCACGGGCTATGATCCACACCGCAGAAGTCCACACACTGGATTTGGTATTCCATTCAGCTGGTGCCAGTGATCTGAAAATAGAGGATTTTTTGTAACAAAATTGCCACAGACAAATCACTTTCAGGTCATTTTGAGGCAGTTGCTATAAATCTTTGCAGGAGTAGACTCAATGGGTAAATGGTCCATGGTAGTTAAATGGTCCAAGCCAAGTGTTTGGTAGATTAAGATGGTTTCTGAATGTATGTAGGAAATTTCCTGTCTTGTCTCTCAGCAATACTGTATGAAGTCCTGGCTGATCTATGGAATATAAAGATGCCCAGACAGTTAACTCTATCATTACTAAGTCTACTCTTAGCTGTAGCAGAATCAGCCAGGACCTTAGTTTACCAGAGAGATGACTGGATCTATTTCTGATGTTTTATTGTGGTTTCTATACTATCCAGCTTGGAGCTTTGACCTAGTAACCCATTTGTTAGCTAATCATCTGAGCAAATTGGAGAAGATCAATGTAATCTTCCTGCTAGCTGATTTGTCAGCAGAAATATCCAGTAGAGTCACCAGGTTTTGTTCAATTGTGATTGCTCTAAGGGGGATTAGTGGTTTATTTCTGATTGCTACCATGGAGGATAAAGGTTACTGGATAAAATAGTTAAACAAGTAATAATTTTAAAAAATAAGTAACCTAGGTAGAGAAAACCAAGCTCATGGCGTCCGGCTCTCTCAATTCCTTACAAATAGATGGGGAAGAAATGGAGGTAGTGACAGATTTTATCTTCCTGGGCTCCAAGATCACCACAGATGGGGACTGCAGCCAAGAAATTAAAAGACACTTGCTTCTGGGGAGGAAAGCTATGGCAAATCTAGACAGCATACGAAAAAGCAGAGACATCACCCTGCCAACAAAAGTACATATAGTCAAGGCCATGGTTTTCCCAGTTGCAATGTATGGCTGTGAAAGTTGGACCATAAGAAAGGCTGAGCACCAAAGAATTGAGGCCTTTAAACTATGGTGCTGGAGAAGACTCCTGCGAGTCCCCTGGACTGCAAGGCGATCAAACCGGTCAGTCCTAAAGGAGATCAACCCTGACTGCTCTTTAGAAGGCCAGATCCTGAAGTTGAAACTCAAATACTTTGGCCACCTAATGAGAAGGAAGGACTCACTGGAGAAGAGCCTAATGCTGGGAAAGATGGAGGGCAAGAGAAGAAGGGGACGACAGAGAATGAGGTGGCTGGATGGAGTCACTGAAGCAGCAGGCGTGAGCTTATATGGACTCCAGAAGATGGTAGAGGACAGGAAGACCTGGAGGAACGTTGTCCATGGGGTCGCGATGGATCGGACACGACTTCGCAACAAACAACAATAACAAGGTAGAGAACTGAAGGATTCCCATGAAGGATGAGATTGAATGTAGAATGGATCCCATTTTCCAGCCCACTTTAAATCTTACTCCATGGCAATGAGAGCAGAATAGAAAGCTAACTTCTCTGCCTTTTGAGCATCTGCACCTAACAAGTCAGCAATGCTTATCTGTGTAGCTCTCCTCCATTAGAATGGTGGCGGAGTCAGAACAATTGAAGGCTCATTATAAGTAATTTTTTATGTTTCTTTGCATAGCAAATTGGTCATATTCACCTTGTTTTCATCAGTAAACACTCGTCTCCATCCAGTGGCCACAAATCTAACCCAAATTAAGGGATTACAAGGTCATAAAAAGAGTTCTAAATAAAAATATAGAATAAACAGAAAAATGAGGTATAAATTCAAAGACATTCACCCGGTCAATCAATACAAACATTATATATATTCATTCATCTGTTTTTAGTGTCATTGGTAATATATATATATATATATATTATCCCCATTTCCCTTTTAACATTAACATCTGGCATTATTGAGGTGAGTTGCAGTCTTCAGCAGGAAATAATTGCCATTTGACTCAAGCACGAATGAAGAGAAATAGATCGGTTCATGAATTCCAAGCGCCAATTAAATGGCAACCTTACATGTCACCTACTGGAATGGATGAGGCTGATTTTGAATAGCTTTGCAGTGTATATTTTGGAAGAATCTAGAGGCAACAAAAAGCACACAGGGAATCCTTTTCTCCATATGAAATACCAGAGTGCAAATGTGATTGACTATAATCAAGACAATTAAGAAAACATTCACTGGAGATCAGGATGAGGTACAGAAACCTTAGTAATATCAACTCCATATCTGTTTATTATCTCTGCTCGGGTGAGTGAGACTGAGCAACAGAGCGTTTAGTACTGAAATGAGCTCTAAATTTCCCAGAGCCGAGGCGCAACCTAGATGCAATTTTTTTTTTTGCAAAACGGAGTAAATGATATGATTACTTGCTACCACATGCTGAGAAGGAAGCCATATTTTCATTCAACTTTTTCTTGAATCATGAGCGTTATGTGCAAATGGGATTTAAGAGAAGGGTAGGTGTCCTGAGCCATTGGAGCAGGTTTTCAAAATCAAAAGTAGGAGGTAAACAGACTCAGCAAGATGCCAAATCGAACTCTCTGTGATCAGAGCAAGAATGAAGTTCAGAACTGCTGTTTATTCTGAGCAGTTAAAATCAATTGAGTCATAGCTATTGCTTTTAGAAGCTGCCACACCATGCAAGTTGGAAGTTCTGAACAGAACAAGAGAGACATGGTGTGATCTATTATGAAGACCTGGCAAATAGTAAAAATTGTCCTTACATATATGTTGAAAGCAAATGGACACAGAGTACTGGTTCCCCTAACAACCTGACCGTGTTTTATTTCGTCCATTCTTCATCAGGTTCAATTTGGTTTTCAGTACTGACATCAGGAAGTGCATTGAACAGGCCACTGGAAAAAGTCCATTATTATTATTATGTGCCTATTACTGAATTTTTATTCCTGTGTCTCTGGAACTCGGAACTGACCCTAGCCCTGGAACATCAAGTTTAGAAAGACTGTAATTATACTTAACTATACTTACACTTAATTTGGTCACTGAGTTGGTCCATTCAGCATCCTAATTAATTATAAGTATAGTTATCCCCTGATAGATTGAATAATAAGCTAAGGGAATTGCCTGAGTCACATAATAGCAAGCCAATACATATAACTTGAGTTTTAAAATTAAACTAATCTAATAATTGGGCAAATGTTAGCCACCTGATTCATTATAAAAGTGAAACTATATTTACATTAATTGTGTAAACCCACCCAGCAAGACACAAACAAGCCCAGGATCTTACAAACTGTCCTTGACTTAAGATCACAACTGAGCCCCAAAATTTTTGCTAAGTGAGACATTTATTGAGTTTTGCCCCATTTTACGACCTTTCTTGCCGCAGTTAACTGAATCAATGCAGGTGTTTAGTAACATGGTTGTTACGTGAATCTGGCTTCCCCATTGACTTTGCTTGTCAGAAAGTTGTGAAAGGTGATCACCTGACCCCAGGGACACTGCAACCATCATAAATACAAGCCAGTTGTTAAGCATCTGGATTTTGATCACGTGATCATGTGGATGTTGCAATGATCATGTGAAAAATGGTGATCAGTCACTTTTTTCAGGGCCGGTGTGAGTTTGAATAGTCAATAAATGAACTGTTTTAAGTCAAGGGCTACAGTATTACCAAGGCATTCCAGAATAGGCTGTTCAGTGCTTTGCGTTGAATCTCCAAAAAATATTCAAAAAATTTTAGGATGTATTGACTTCAACTCCCAGAATTTCCCAGCCAGCATTGAGTTTTTCTTATATAATGCAGCTGCCTTCCTTATATAATCTAGCTGACTTAAGGCAACTATACCTTTTTTCTTATATAATGCAGCTGCTTACTGCAGCTGTCACACAATTCTGGAATAAAAGACCCAGCTGCTTTCCATTTTTGCAGATAGATGAAAAGTTTGTATTCCCATCTCTTAGAAACAATTTTGGAGACTGAATTAAAAGCATGTCCAGCCCTTGATCAATGATTGATTAAAGTTTAACCAATAGCATGCAAAGCCCTGCTTTCCTGCTAGATTAACTCTCAGAAACAGAATTATTGTTCCAGCATTTAATTGTGAAGAACTAAGATCTTAAGGAGTTTGGCAAAATCAGGTGATCCCTTAGATCAATGTGATATAATGTCACAAAGACAGAACTGATCTATGGTAGCAATAGCTGTTCTCATTTGGTATCGTGATAGTTAGGGACAGATTCTATGGTCATCAATTAATGGAAAAGCTCCATCTTTATATTGATGGGCACAAAAGGGGTTGAACACCAAGAATCCATGAACTGAAACTCTTCCTCAAATCTGTCAGCAAAAAAAGTTTGGTTGATTTCTCTAAAGTTCCCAATGGAAAAAAAACTTCTGAAGGGCAGGAGTTTCCTCTTAACAAGGAAAGGAGCACAAATACAAAAAACGCTTCATCAAAGGAATGTTTTTATGACATCTCCTGAAATTTGTTTGAAGTGTGGTGAGCCAGGGAGACTCTGGAAGACATGAATACAATGAAAGAAAGGACAACACAAGACATTCCTGTAGCCATCCTGTCACCAAGTTGATAATCATCATACTTCAAAAAGAGACTATCACTAAAATGTCTTTCCCTTTGAAAGGCTGTCTATGAGCCATCTTCATGCACAATGAAGTTTGAACTCATGGTGAATTATGGGAGCAAATTATGGGTCTCATCTTTTTCTCTTTTGACTTTAGGGGTGGGGAACAGTTTAGACTTGTGATTAGCATCCCTCTGCTGGATATGTTTGAGGACTAGACTGCTATTTGTCATGAATGAGTTAAATTGAATTGCTGCTTACAACAGGGGATTAAGCTTAAATACATGACAGAATCTTGACAGAATCACATTATGTTGGAAGTAATTGCACTGCTAGAACTTGGCCAATGCAGATTAGTGAGAATTTACCAAAGGTCACAACATTCCTCCATATAAATTAACAGATTTATTCGTGCTTAGTCTCTAGACTATTATTTTAAGAAAAAAGGGACTAGTGCATGAGAACTGATAGTGTTGCCATGAGCAAAAGGTTATAAGAAATCATGGGGAGGGGGCACTGTCTATACCCACATTCATTTGCTGAATCCACAAGAAAGTTGCCTCCACAAGTGCAGAAATTAACAGCCCTTGGGAGCAAGACACTTTTGTATGTAAGAATTCTTCCAAATTGTAAGTAAATAGAAAATTAAGTCTGGAAGTTATAAAGTTCCAAATAGAGAATGCTCGTTAGGAATGGAATAACAGAATAACACAATTGGAAGGGACCTTGGAGGTCTTCTATTCCAACCCCCTGCTCAAGCAGGAAACCCTATACCATTTCAGAAAAATGATTGTCCAATCACTTCTTAAAAACATCCAGTGTTGGAGCACTCAGAACTTCTGGAGGCAAGTCTTTCCATTGATTAATTGTTCTCATTGTCAGGAAATTTCTCCTTAGTTCTAGCTTAGTTCTCTCCTTGATTAGGTCCCATCCATTGCTTCTTGTCCTGCCTTTTAGTGTTTTGGAGAATAGGTTGATTTTCCCCCTCCTTTCTTCTTTGTGGCAGCTCCATAGATATTGGAAAACTGCTATCATATCACCTCTAATCCTTCTTTTCATTAAACTGTACATACCTAATTCATGTGACCATTCTTCATGTTTTAGCCTCCAGTCCACTAATCATCTTCGTTGGTCTCTTCTGCACTCTTTCTAGAGTCTTAACATCTTTTTTGTATCGTGGCAATTGGAACTGGATGCAATATTCCAAGTGTGGTCCAAGCGATTATAAAGTGGTACCCCTCCTTAGAATCCCCAAATATAGTAGAGCATTTTCTTGGCAGCTTCCACGCAAGACAAAATTTTCTCTCTTCAATTGCACACATTAATTCTAACACATTTGACATTTAAAATCACATACTATGATGTGAATGACAAATATTATGGTGCATAGCAAACTCATTATTTTCACCTAGCATTTTAATGAATGGTGAGCTTTCCCTTCAACAACAGAGGGAGTCAGAAAAATAACAGAATAGATTGTAAAATTTTCAAGTATCTTATATGCCAACCATAGATTGCAGAGATGTGTCTGTTATGCCCTTACTGTTTGATTTTGTTCATTTTTCTGTAATTTGGTCACTCAGCAAGAAATCTAGATACAAATGTAATCAGGTCTCCAGCTGAATTTTGTTAAAAGTGTGGGTAAATCTGTTGAGTTCAATGCAGCTGGGAGACATTAAACTTGTTTCAAATGAATGCAGCAAAGATAGTCAATCTGAGCAATACATAAGACAGATATGTCCCCTGAAACATCTTTTTCCTGGTTCTCTAGTACTTTTTAATAGAATCCAAGATTAGGGTTGGTAGGAGAACAGCAATGCCTATTGCTTTACTTGTAAGGGGAAAAATCAATCATGGTGAAATATTTAGTTGATTAAATTTAAACTACAAGATGTAAAACTGCAGATGAGCAATTCCATCTGAAATTGAGGCATTTCCTTCTAGGGATATAAAATGATTTTGCCATGAATTAATGGCTAGAAGGATTTGGGTGACATGATAGAGATGCTGCAATATTTGAGGGTCTGCTAAAAAGAAGAGGGGTTCAACCTATTCTCCAAAGCACCTGAAGGCAGGACAAGAAGCAATGGATGGAAACTAATCAAGGAGAGAACCAATCTAGTACCAAGGAGAAATGTCTTGACAGTGAGAACAATTAATTAGTGGAACGACTTACCTCCAGAAGTTCTGGGTGCCCCATCACTGGAGGTTTTTAAGAAGAGACTGGACAGCCATTTGTCTGGAATAGTATAGAGTCTCCTCCTTGTTCCCTTCTAACTCTATTACTCTGTTCTGAATTCTTCTAGAGACAAATCTTGAAGTTTGACTCCAAGAAGAATCCATGGTGGAACAAAACACTAGCTATAAATGTGTTAGTCTTTCCCTCAGAAATTTACAGAAACCACATGGAGAATTGTGCTTTCGTTTTAGTGGCTCACAGTATGTCTTCCAAGTATTTTTCATCTTTGCAAAGATCACTTCATTTTCCACAAAGCCAGATGCTTTGGAGAAGGTTTCTCTAGAGCTTTCTAGACTGGCCATGAAACAAAAAGTTCCCTCAACCATCATGTATATTTTTTTTTAAAAAGTGCAATCTTGATCTGCATCCATTCTTTCTTGGAAATATGATTTCAAATTATTTTTTTACATAATGACAAAGTGTGCAGGAGTGAAATCTGGAGTAGGATGAAATGGGCTTTTGATTGTGCACCCAAGTTTCCTGTAATAGAATAATATCAAAACTGCATAAAGTATTCAGTAAAAGAAATATTATTACACTTATTAAACCAACAATATTCCAGGAAATTATTTTCAGAATGGTGTGCTTAAGTCTATATTCTGAAAGTAGACAGTCTTCAATATCAATATGATCTAGTAATCCTTCCTTGCCAAATAAAGTGATTCCTATTTCTGGAATTACTTATTGGTGAGTTTTGGGTGAACTTATGGTCCTTTAAAGTCTATTGGATTCTTTGGATTATTACCTAATTCACCGGCCTACAGGTATCTTACTGGTTCCTAAGAAGCAGATATATTCTGCAACCTATTTCTCTTGTGCTATTGGCTTCCATATCAGGGGAAAACATTACATTATTATGTTTTGATGCTTGATTGTTATTTTCTCTGATGGTTTGACCAACTGACCTTTACATTTGCAGGGTTGATGAGCAAATTGGCCATATTTTATAAAATTAAGATACAATAGATTTTATTAACAAATCAATGAGTTGGTTATAGGTCTATATTCTCCGATATTTATTAAACATTTGACTTTTTAAACTGTTGTATCTAATGCCAAGTTTAGATTATTTTTGTAACTTGGTTTTGGGTCTTTTGGATAGTTGAGGATCATCATCTTTTCGGTCTCCAGTGATGCACTAAAGAACAAAGGTATAAAGTCTAATCCCATATATTAAAATAATATATTGTTTAACTTAAATAGCAATAGTAATAGCACTTAGATTTACAGTATATACCGCTCCATAGTGCTTTACGCACTCTCTGAGTGGTTACAGAGTCAGCATATTGCCCCAAACAATCTAGGTCTTCATTTTACCGAAGGAGGGAAGGCTGAGTCAATCTTGAGCTGGTCAGGATCGAACTTCTGAATGTTGGAAATGTAAGTGTAAAGAAGGCATGGAAAATGGTAAATACTACCTGTACACTATTTCGTTTCTTTATAACCTCTTCCTAAGTATAAAATTATGTCTTTTAGGAATTTCATTTCTATTTCGGCTTTGTCTTTAAAAAGAAAACCCAAATTACCTTTTTATGAACCTTTTTTTTAACCTTAAAACTAGAATGTATACAACTGTCGTCGTTCTGATGACATACGTGAAAAATGGAAGGACATTTTGATTCCCACTATGGACAAATGGCTACACAATTTGATGGAGTTGGCAGAGGTAGCTAAATTGACTGTTTTGATTAAATAAAAGAATATAAGTACTTTTGTGGAGATCACTTCCGGACTTTGTGCTTGAGGTGGGAAAAAATGAAACTTTGATTTTGGATTTTACTGATTAGCTTGATTTGTTGTTATAGAAATGGCTAGTTATACTACTATGGAAAAGTAAAAGGTTGAGGGTCAGTGTTAATGCTTCCTTCTACTGCAACAGAGGAAGTCAGAAGTCAATGTCTTTTTTTTCTTTTTTCCCTCTCCCTCTCACTTTCCCTTTTCCCTCCCCATTGTGTCCTACTATTTGCTTTGTATTTTGTATTTTACTCTACAACCTAATAAAATGTATATTTTTTAAAAAAAGGATCAAACTCCTGGCAGTGGGCAGAATTAGCCTGAAATACTGCTCTCTAACCACTGAGCCATCACAGCTCCTTGTCCAATTAATCAAGATTTCTTTGATAAAGTGATAGTCCTAACATAGAAAAAAAAATCAGAAAGAGACAGATTCTTCCCTTGAGTGTAGCTCTTATCTATCAAAAAAGGATTTCAAAGGATATATATTCAGAACTAACTAAAGCATGGCATACAACATTCAAAGATAGATTTAATATTCATTCTTGGATTTTGTATGCCAAGCTCCTGCTAAGCAAGTATGTATGTACTTCATAACTATGAAGCCCATGCTGCTAAAAGAAACTGCGCCTTTTATAAAAAAAAAAACCATACCTCATAAGGTCTTTTGATGTGAAAAAAAAAAGTTTCCAGCTCTTAAAGTGGGATACTGGAGGATTTCATTCAGCCCTTGTTTTGAAGTCATCCAACCTAAGCTACTTTCCTGCCTACTAAGCAGATCAGGGTACTGTATGTTAACTCTCAAATTATACATTTTTCAAACTGGTATTAATGTAATATCTGGCTCGAAAAGCACAAAACAAACAAAATCTTCCAAAGTACAGTATGTAAAAATGCTTATTTTAGCACAAAACTAATAGGTTTTGGGGGGAGGCAGTATTTTAGAACTCTTATCGGTTTTGTGCAAAAGTAGTTTCAATTATTTTGGAAATCCAATCCACTGGCATTGATTTTTCAGCATGTTATGACCCATGGACCTCTAGTGGAGTATAAATAGAGACTTAAAATTTAGTCTGTATTCCTTCTTTGTCTATCATTCTGCCTGCTCATTGTCTAGGACAGTGATGGTGAACCTTTTAGAATCCGAGTGCCCAAACTGCAAACCAAAACCCACTTATCTATTCTTGGATGCCATGTGGGCATGGCCCATTGGGTGGGTGTGGCCCATTGGGTGGGCATGGCCCATTGGGTGGGCATGGCTGCAGTGCTAACGGCAGACTGGGTGGGACTAAAAAGTTCAATCAATCAATTCCAACTTTGCGAGATCTTTTTTCCCCCGCGAAAAGTTGAAATTCATAGATTGATTGAACCTTTTTTTTTCACACAGCGGTGGAGGCTTAAAGCAAAAAGCTGAAGGCCTAGGACTGGGGTGAAGGCGAGCGTGCCCACAGAGAGGGCTCTACGTGATAAATGTGGCATGCGTGACATAGGTTCTCCACCACGGACTTAGGGTTAGGGTTATGTCACCATGAACTTGGAGAACAAAATGGACATTACCAACAAATTCAGAGTGCTTGGGTATGGTTAGGAGGGCACTGACTTTTCTAGCCTGCCCTATCTATGTTTCCTGGTAAAATACATGGGAAAATCCCATTGGAGGAAAATTCCACTTAGGGTTAGGGTTAGGTCACCATGAACTCATAGAGCAAAATGGACATTGCCAAAAAATTCAGAGGGCTTGGGTATGGTTAGGAGGGCACTGACTATTCTAGCTTGCCCTATTTATGTTTCCTGGTAAAATACATGGGAAAATCCCATTGGAGGAAAATTCCACTTAGGGTTAGGGTTAGGTCACCATGAACTCATAGAGCAAAATGGACATTGCCAACAAATTCAGAGGGCTTGGGTATGGTTAGGAGGGCACTGACTTTTCTAGCCTGCCCTATCTATGTTTCCTGGTAAAATACATGGGAAAAATCGCATTGGAGGAAAATTCCACTTAGGAGATTATTTAGCTGATGCTACCTCCTTCTGCCTTGCTTCTATACAAAAAAGAAAATACTTTTAAATTCTCCTCCTGGTAGGTACTAGGCTCTGCTCATCCTATTGTGCAGGGGTCTTCAAACTTGGGCTTTTTATGAATCATGGACTTCAACTCCCAGAATTCCTCAGCCAGAACAATCTGAATGTATAGCGAAGTCGGACGTTTTCACGGAAGATTGGCGACGTGGAAATATTCCCTCTACTTCCCAAATTATTCAAACTATATATTTACTTATTTTTATTTACTTTGGAGAATAAAGTACCCACGACTAAGGTCTATCTCACTATCTTTAGAAGATAGTAAGTTTCTCGCTCTTTCCATTAGTTGTTATAATCACATTCAAACAACCAAAGAGAATATTCAAGGACAATAAAACACCATCTAATTTAAAACAATTGTATTAAAATACACAAATAGAGTTTATAAAGAAGCTTTCAGTCATAGGTTTTTATAAAACCTGGCTGCTTTTCTAAAGACAGAGAGCAAAGGAATCAAACATAAGGCCCACAATAGATGCCATCCAATTCTTGACAACAATGCAGGAAAAGATCTTCCCTTGCATGACTGAAAAAGAAGTCCTTTGAAGGTGGAGAGATTCATTATAGTTTGTAATATCACCTGAAGCAGCTCTCCAAGACTTCAAGCCTTTTTGAAACTCTGGTTAAGTGTTCTTTTTTTCCCTTTCCCTCTTGGAGATGCCAAGAATTGAACTTGGGATCTTCTACATGCAAAGTAAACACTCTTTTCCTGAGCTGTGCCTTTTCCTAAAGAAAAGATGTTGTAACTATGAGTGAAAGCTTTTGTCAGTTGAAGTGGCTATTATAACATTCAGGGAAACAATCTAAAAAAGGCTATTTGAATGGGAGATAAAGATAAAATATACTTCTCATGGTTCCAACAGATGAAACCCTTTAAAAGAACTTCGAGGCATTGTTTACCTTAAAGAATCTTTTATTCAAGAAACAACATATCGGCACTACATAGCTAGAACCAAAAACTGAATTTCCCCCACACACACACACAAAGTAGCAAAGCACAATTCCCTCCTCCAATTAACAGTCATAAATCACATCCCCCAATTAGTTTGAAGCATGGGCTTTCTCCCCAGCTCTCCAGCCTGCCAAATCTTTATCAGCTCTGGGCCCAATAACCTTGATTCCCATGGCTAAATTATTGTTGTTATGACTAAGTAGACTCTCTCCACATCCCCCCTCCCAGCATCATCTAACTCTAAAAGCGAAAGGAAAAAGAGGGCTACATTTCCATCTGTTGTCAAAGCAAGAACATTCGATGTTAGCAGCATTGACAATACTATGAATAAAATATTGTACTTGGTCTGGCTGAGGATATAAAGGTAATCCTTGACTTACAAGTTCATTTAGTGATCATTCAAAGTTACCACGGCTCTGGAAAAAACTGACTTATGACCATTTTTCACACTTACAACTGTTGCAGCATCCCTATGGCCATATGATCAAAATTCAGACACTTGGCAACTGACTCATATTCATGACGGTTGCAATTTCCTGGGGCCACGTGATCACCTTTTGACACTTTCTGACAAGTAAAGTCAATGGGGTAGACAGATTCACTTAACAACCATGTTACTAACTTAACAACTGTAGTGATTCACTTAACTGACTCATATTCATGACGGTTGCAATTTCCTGGGGCCACGTGATCACCTGTTGACACTTTCTGACAAGTAAAGTCAATGGGGTAGACAGATTCACTTAACAACCATGTTACTAACTTAACTGTAGTGATTCACTTAACAACTGTGGCAATAAAGGTCATAAAATGGGGCAAAATTCTCTTAACTGTCTCACTTGGCAACAGAAAATTTGGGCTCAATTGTGATTGTAAGTTAAGGACTACCTGTACAATCTGGCAATTCCTGGAAGGACATCACAAAAATATAGAGATCAGAGTTATTGTGCCGTGTCCAGAAGACCCTCTTCAAAAGATCTAGAAGTCAGGATTGAAGGTTTGAAAGAAGCAAGATAATTTGGAAGCCAACAATTCTTGAATCATATTTAGTGTTCTTCCCTTCGTATTTGAAATACATGTTGAGCAATCATCTTCTCCAACCAATATTTGCACTTAATAGGCAGAATCTTGCCAGACTAAACCTTTACTACTCACATCCTAAGGTAGGGGTAGGCAAACTTGGCTCTTTTATGATTAGTGGACTTCAACTGGCTGGCTCAGGAATTCTGGGAGTTGAAGTCCACGAGTCATAAAAGAGCCAAGGTTGCCTACCCCTGCCCTAAGGGATATATATGGGAGGTTCTAGGGAATGACTGTCTCTGATGCAGTTCTGGGCTGTGCTGCCTCTTATCTCATCCCCTCTCCTTGAATGTGCTCTCTCCTTCCTGGAAAATTGCCACTTCACTATAATCTACCATACATCCTTTCCCAATGAATATAATCAGCAAATGTGTTAAGCAAAGTTGATAGAGCCGGACCCATCCCCCACCTCCAAAAAAAACATATAAGAAGCCAAATACTAACTTACAGGAATTTAAGTTTCTTTAAGTTTTAGGAACTCCAAAATAACTTGTATATAAACAGAGATCAAACCCCACTCCCTAATACTGTGTTTCCCCAAAAGTTAGACTCAGCCCGATAGTAAGCCTTAGCTTGTTTTTTGCAGGTGGGCCTAATATAAGCCCTACTCCTAAACTAAGCCCTAGTTTGGGGGTGAGGCACACCCCTAAAAATCAAGCTAGGATGGGGTAGGGGGGTTAAGCTGCCCCACGCACCCTGCACTCACTTACCTTACCAGTAGGACCACCATAGCCAGGCCTCCCACACCCCGACACCTGTCATGCCGCTGCTTGACCTTCTGCGGCCGCTTGCTGCCACTTGTGGCCAGATGCCATGTGGCACATTGCGCCATTGCTGCTCCTCCTGGCAGGATGGTGCATGGCACCTCAGGCCGCTTCCACTGCTTGTGCAGCGCTTTGGGCTGCTTCTGTTGCTTGTGTGCTTGGGCCACTTCTGTTGCTCATGGCAAGAGGCCACATGGCGCTTTGGGCCGTTTCTGCTGTGAAAATGGCCCAAAGAGCTATGCAGCATCCTGCCACAAGCAGCAGAAACAGTGCAAAGCACCATGGGGCATCCTGCCGGGAGAAGCGGCAACGGCACAATGTACCACATGGTGTCCGGCACAAGTGGCAGCAAGCGGCTGCAGAAGAAGTCAAGCAGTGGCATGACAGGTGTCGGGGTGTGGGAGGCCTGGCTGTGGTGTTCCTAAGGTAAGACATTCTCTGAAATTAAGACCTAGTGCCTCTTTTGGAGGCAAAAGAAATATAAGACCGGGTCTTAATTTTGGGGAAACATGGTAGCACTGATGATGTTACCTAATTGGGTAATGAAATGTCTGCAAGAAAACAACCAAGCTCAGAGCATCCCAAGGATCCCACAGTTCAACCCTGAGCTACAAATATTCTCTTCTAATAATTTCCACTTTCCAATTGCTCTTACTGTAGTACGATTTTTCCAACGTTCAGTCGGAATCTACCTTCTTGTAATTTTGAAGTATTATTTCATGCCCTGGAACAATGAAGAATTGGGTCTTTTGTCCTCTGCCATTTCCTTTCAGATTCCTCAAGAAAGCTATCACATCCTCTCTGTCTTCTTTCCTAAAGGCTAGACATTCACAGTTCTGTCAGTCGTTTTTTATTGGAAATAATTTCTGGTCGCCTGATTATTCTCACTGCTCTTCAGCAGTCAAACTACAATGGATCTGGATTCTTCTCAAAATGTGATGTTCACAACTGGGCACAGAACTCAGGTGGGATCAGACTAATGCCAAAAAAAGTCTGAGTGATTGCTTCCCATGATTTGGGAACTATATTTCTGCATCTGACCTTTCTATATCATTGCTCTTTTATAATTGGTTTGCAGCTCAATAATATTCCAAGATTTTCTTTCTTTTTTTTTTTAAAGTGGTTTTAAAAAATCAGGCATTCTCAAACCTATATCTATCGAATTGATTTTTGTTTCCCAAGTAAAGGTCTTATTGTCTTAATCTTTTTTCTGATATCATTTCTCCAACCTGTCAAGATTATTTTGAATTTTATTTCTCTCTTCTAGAGTATTAGCTGTTCCACCCAATCTTGCAAAATTAATAAAGATTCCATTCATCTTCGTTAATAGAAATGCTGATGAGTACAGGACCCCAGGCTGAACTTTTGGCACCTCATTTGATATCTCCTGCCAGTATGATGAACTGCTGATAAACTGTTGAGTACAATTTTCAAGCAGTGATGAGGCACTTAATTGTAATGCCATCCAGCCATCCTTAACTAGCTTACTAATAGGAGTGTCATGGCCTACTGTCAAAGACTTTTCTGAAATCAAGATGTATTATATCTACAATGGATGACTATCTATTAAGGGAGCTACCTACTCAAAAATAGATTAAGGCTAGTCTAACCAAACTTGTTCATGACAAATCTGTTATGACTTTTAACATAACATAGAACATAACATAGAATAACAGAGTTGGAAGGGTCCTTGGAGGTCATTTAGTCCAACCCCCTGCTTGAGCAGGAAGTCTATACCATTTCAGACAAAATGGCTGTCCAGTCTCTTCTTGAAAGCCTCCAGTGATGGATCTGCAACTTCTGAAGGCAAGCCATTCCATTGGTTGATTGTTCTCACTGTCAGGAAATTTCTCCTTACATCTTGGTTGGTTATCTCTTTGATTAATTTCTACTCGTTGCTTCTTTTCCAGCCTTCAGGTACTTTGGAGAACAGGTTGATCTCCTCATCTTTGTGGCAGCCCCTTATCCTTAGATATTGGAACATTGCTATCATGTCACCCCTAATTCCTGCAACCGTTCTTCATATGTTTTAGCCTCCAGCCCTTAATCATCTTTGTCACTCTTCTCTGTACTCTTTTCAGAATCTCAACATCTTTTTTATATTATACTAGCTGTACCCGGCCACGCGTTGCTGTGGCTCAGTCTGGTTAAATGGAAAAGAAAGAAAAGAGAAATCTTTTATGTCCAACAGATGGCGCTGTTTTTTTAAAAAAGCATGTTTTTACCTGTCACAGGTGTGACATCTATATAATAATAGGTATATAAAAACACGTGCATATTCGAATGCAACATTGTGTCAAAATTTCAAAGCAATCGGTGAAGAACTTTCGGAGATTTAAGATTTTGAACAAACGAACATTTACATTTTTATTGATATAGATTATATATAAATACTTCTGCATTGTTTTCAAAGTGCTTACAGATCAATATCTTTATTATCTGGTCTAGAAACCTCCCAGATATCAATATTGGACTAACTGATCTGTATTTCCCTGGATCCTCTTTTCCCCCTTTTTAAAGCCAGGGAACAATTTTTCCACTCCTCTAATTATCTGACACTCCATCTATTTGCAGGATTTTTTCAAATACAAAAGAAAGATTCAGACAGATAATAGCAAGTTTCAAAACCAAATGGCACAATCCATGTAGGCCATGCAATAACAAAACCATTCTCTAAATAAGAATAAAGCTATTCTCCAAAGCACCTGAAGGCAGGACAAGAACCAATGGATGGAAACTAATCAAGGAGAGAGCAGCCTAGAACTAAGGAGAAATTTCCTGATAGTGAGAACAGTTAACCAGTGAAACGGTTTGTCCTCAGAAGTTATGGAGGTTTTCAAGAAGAGATTGGACAGCCATTTGTCTGAAATGGTATAGGGTCTGATGCCTGAGCAAGGGGTTGGACTAGAAGACCTCCAAGGTCCCTTCCAACTGTCTTCCTTGCTGAATTACCCCTGTTCCCATCTTCTATATATGCTCTTTTTTCGATCCTCACTAAACTTTTTTGGCAGCCATTCTGGCTTCTCCTATTGTCCCTCATTTTGTTTAATGAAATTGTTGGCAATTGTGCTTTTAGTATCTCTCATACTAGAAGTTTCCACTGAGCTTGAGTTCCTTTTGCTATTAGCTTCTCTTACTATGGAATCCTACCTATCAAGGTTTCAAGTTTATTAAAACTCATTTTAAAAAATCAAGTTCCATGGCTGACTACACTCAAGTTTAGTTTTCCTTAAAATCAACAATCCCAGCATTATAGTACATTATTTTTGCCCTATTCATTTTCTTCAAAATGATTGATTGATACCAGACAAAAAATAAATGATCCCCTTCTAACTTTCTCCACCCTCTAAATGAGAAAGTTGTCAGCAATAAAAATTAGATGATAGATAGATAGATAGATAGATAGATAGATAGATAGATAGATAGATAGATAGATAGATAGATAGATAGATAGATAGATAGATAGATAGATAGATAGATAGATAGATAGATAGATAGATAGACATTTATTGTCATTTTTTTACTGTGGGCTCAATTGGCACACATTAAAAATGAAATTTAGTTGCTTGCTCTCAAACTGTACACATACATAACACACACTTAAACATACTATATACAACAATTCCCTGGAAGTGAAAGTTATTCACTATTACTAATTTGTCTCCTGTGAAACATCTTCAATTTTTGTTTGAAAAGCATTCACATATCCCTTTTGATTTATTGAACAAGAGGAAACTTCAATAACAATGTTCCTCCATTAATTGCAACCCAGATACTGTCTGTAGTATCACCAAGATAAGTCAGCTGGATATTTGAGTGGGTGTGGACATGTTAAAAGTGCAATTCTTTTTCTATTGCTTCTATTTCTTTGAACAAATTGTATACCTCAATCACTATAGTCCAATCTGGGGAGTCACCCCATCAGGTCTTTATTATATCCATTAAATCATATTTGCCCTTTTATACTTAGAGTTCAAGATCATCTAGTTTATTTCCCATTCTCTGACTATTGGTGTAAGGATAACAAAAGCCATGAACTTTATGAGCCAATGTTCTTTCTGATTTTACTTTAAGTGCTTTAAAAGGACTATTACATCAACACTCCCGCCTCCTTCTGTCTTGTGCAAATCTTTCTCTGAGATCTTGACATCAATGTTTTCATCTCCAACCCCCACAGAACTTTCAACCTTAATAATAATAATAATAATAATAATAATAATAATAATAATAATAATAATAATAATAATAATAATAATAATAATAAAGTTGGAAGGGACCTTGGAGGTCTTCTAGTTCAACCCCCTGCTCAAGCAGGAAACCCTATACCATTTCAGACAAATGGCTGTCCAGTCTCTTCTTAAAAACTTCCAGTGTTGGAGCATTCATAGCTTCTGGAGTCAGGTTGTTCCACTGATTAATTGTTCTAAATGTCAGGAGGTTTCTCCTTAGTTCTAGGTTGCTTCTCTCCTTGATTAGTTTCTATCCATTGCTTCTTGTCCTACCTTCAGGCGCTTTGGAGAATAGCTTGACTCCCTCTTCTTTGTGGCAGCCCCTGAGATATTGGAACACTGCTATCATGTCCCCCCTCATCCTTCTCGTCGTTAAACTAGACATACCCAATTCCAGCAGCCTTTCCTTATATGTTTTAGCCTCCAGTCCCCTAATCATATTTGTTGCTCTTCTCTGTACTCTTTCTAGAGTCTCAACATCTTTTTTACATCCTGGTGACCAAAACTGGATGCAGTATTCCAAGTGTGGCCTTAGTAAGGCATTGTAAAGTGGTATTAATACTTCACGTGATCTTGATTCTATCCCTGTGTTAATGCAGCCTAGCACTGTGGGTTTTTTTGGCAGCTGCAGCACACTGCTGGCTCATATTTAAGTGATTGTCCACTAGGACTCCGAGATCCCTCTCACAGTTGCTACTATTGAGCAAGGTACCACCTATACTATACCTGTACATTTGGTTTTTCTTGCCTAAGTGTAGAACCTTACTTTTTTCACCATTGAATTTCATTTTGTTAGATAGCGCCCAGTGTTCAAGTCTGTCCAGATCCTCCTGTATCTTAAGCCTATCTTCTGGAGTATTGGCTATTCCTGCCAGCTTGGTGTCGTCTGCAAATATGATGAGTTTCCCATTTTTCCCCTTGTCCAAATCATTGATGAAGATGTTGAAGACCACTGGGCCTAGAACAGAGCCCTGGGGCACCCCAATACACACTTTCCTCCATGTAGATGTAGTTCCATTGAGGACCACATGCTGAGTACGGCCGGTCACCCAGCTATGAATCCATCTGGTGGTGATGCTGTCTAACCCACATTTTTCTATCTTATCAAGTAGTAGTTGTGATCTACTTTAACAAATGCCTTACTGAAGTCCAAGTAAATTATATCCACATCATTTCTCTGGTCCACTAATTTTGTCACTTGGTCAAAGAATGCAATAAGATTTGTCTGGCATGATCTGTTTTTGACAAACCGTGTTGGCTTTTAGTAATGACTTTGTTTGCCTCTAGGTATTTGCTGATTCATTGTTTGATTATCTTTTCCAGAATCTTCCCAGGTATTGAGGTCAGGCTGATAGGTCTGTAGTTTCCTGGATCTATTTTTTTCCCTTTTTTGAAGATGGGAACTACATAAGCCCTTTTCCAGTGCTCTGGTAGTTCCCCAGTGCTCCAGGATCTTTGAAAAATATAGTTCAGTGGTTCTGAGATCACATCTGCCAGTTCCTTGACAACCTTGGGGTGTAATCCATCTGATCCTGGTGATTTGAATTCGTCTAGGCCGGACAGGTGCTCACTTACCATTTTCTTGCCTATCTTAACTTGTGTTTCTAATCTTTTTTTTATGTTACTATTTTTTGATAGGTTGGACTGTTTTTTCCCTTGATCAAGCTTATCATGCTTCAGCCAAACGTTCATGGAGCGTGATTCGACCATCAATTCAGACGTCTACTGTGAAACGTTATAAAAACTCAGACGAGTCATCCATAACAAGCATCGGGACATGCTGACTTCTGGCGTGGTGTCAGTCTGTCAATGATAACCCAACAGAGGTTTATTTCCGAATTGCCCTTGTAGTTGCATCTCTGTCCTTCGGAGTTTCACCATCCCATCTCCTTTAAAAAGATCAGAACTTGTATCTTCTATAGGTCTTAAATAATGTTTCTGAGTTCCACTGCTGCAGAGTATCTTCCTGACTTGCTTGTGGTCATTACTTTCTTCCACAAGTCTTGTTTTTCTTTCCTCTTTTCCTTCCTTCTAAAACTCCAAGTGGATTACCCAGATTAAAATTAGTAGAGGAACAAAGATGCATTATGGCTTCCTTTCTGAATTCCTGTTGTAGTACCTCCTTTCAGTTGTCTAATCAGTCTTCATCAACTGAAGTGCAATCACTCTTGTTCTAAGACAACTGCTGTACACTGACAATTGCTACAAGTGTGCACCCCATTGTTTTCAGACAGGGACAAAGATTTGCCTGAAATTCGTATGGGCCATGATTGTTGGTTTCTATCCCGCTAGTTTTGTTTCTTAAGTTTCCACCAGTAGAATCTTTTTTTATATATAAAAAGTTTTTTATTTATAGTACAGTTAAAAACAAAAATGGACATAACGTGACATTCCAAAATAAATATTCCTAACAATTTGTTCTTTTTGATGCACGTAATTAATACATAGTTCTTGATCTCTATATAAACATATTCTTCTATACAATACAGTTATATATACAGTTATATATAATTCTATCTTAACGCTAATTTAAAACCCGAGCAGTTCTCCTTGATTCACACCAGTGATAAAATTTGTCCCAGATCTCGAAATAGTCTGATTCTGTCTTATCCTTCATTTCCATTGTGAGTCTATCCATTTCAGCACACGATAAAATTTTATATATAAATCTCTTCTTCTGTTGGAAGAATCAGTAGAATCTTATCTGACCTATTCTACTACCCTTTTCAGGTTCTGTAGTTAACTAACTACATCCTGTTTATTTAAGATGAAAAATTTCTCAGGGACTCCCGTTAAACACCCCATCAAATTCCAATGGCAAACTCATGTTAGCAATCCCGTTCACTTACGCTGTGAGCTTTAATTTAATTATCTCCTTTGCAGTAAGACTGATTAATCAACTGAACACAATTTGAGGATTCTAATTAGAAGCAGCAAACAATAAATAACTTTGGGGATGACATCAGTTGGCCTTTAAAAAAAAGTCTATGAATCCTGTAGGCTTTTTGTTCAATCCTTGGAGGATTATAAAATACATCAAGTTCTTTATTCTGAAACTTTTGGAACAATTAGCATCTTAACGATGCAGCAAACGTTCAACAGGCAATTAAGTTCTGCATTTAAAATAATTAGGAAATCCAGGTGTTAACAGGCAGCAAAGGTTGTATATGTGCATGTTGTAAAAATAGTCTTAAGCAATTCAAAAAATATGTAAAGGAACTACAGCAAGTTCTTTATTTGAATTAAAGCTCCCTTGGAACCTTTTAATACCTGATATTATGTAATAAGTGTGCTAAGTAATAACAAAGGAAAAATGACTGTGAGAATATATAATGCATATTCTTCCATATTATCCTTTAGGATCAATTGGACTACTACTTTTTCTTACTAAGCTCATTTCTTGTGGTTTAAAATAATCAATAAAGGCAAAGTAATTCAATAAAGCTTTTATTCCCCCTTAAACATATTCCAAAGCCAGGAAAGTATTTCTGATACATTTTAGGCCTGAATTGCTGCCATCTCCCCTTTTGCATAGATAGATAGATAGATAGATAGATAGATAGATAGATAGATAGATAGATAGATAGATAGATAGATAGATAGATAGATAGATAGACAGACAGACAGACAGACAGACAGACAGACAGACAGATCATAAAGTTCAGAGTCACCTTATCAATGAGATGGTTGGCACATAAAATAAATAAATTAATATAATAAATCATATAATGTCTGACAATATGCAAAGCAAGATATGTAAACCATCAACAGCATTATCCTGTCCATGAATGTCAGATAATTTCACTCCTGCAACTCATAGGTGGTGTAAGATTAGAGTATCTTCAAAAGATCCCTGTGAAATTTGGAAGTTTGCAGTGTTGGTTGATTCGATCATATGTTTGCCCCATTTTTCAACCCAATGGTGTGTAGGAAAGAAGTCATGGAAAGGGTCTTAGAATGCTTTCCTGTCCATCAGCAGATTTTTTTTCTTTCTTTTTGCAACCCTGTAGGCCCTTAATTCAGGGTAGAGTTGGGGCTGAGCATTTACTGACCTGATGCCCTTCCTGACACCTATATGGAGTTCACAGCAGATATTTTTTTTCTTTGTGCCCTAGGAGAGAAACATCTGTTGCTACCTAGGATTGAACTGTCAACCTTCTGAGTAGGACAGTGATGGTGAACCTTTTAGAGACCGAATGCCCAAAAACTGGCCCTGNGCATCAACTGTGCGTGTTGGGGCATGAGGGCAGAGTCTTGTCTACGCTGCCTGGCTGCCATGTTCTTGGCTGTGCTGCTCCGTGTGGGCCACGCTCAGGGGCGACTCTCCTCCAGGGAGGCTGCTGGTGAGGAGGGGGTCGTGGGCAGAGGCGAGGCTGGGGCAACGGCATGTGTGCCCACAGAGAGGGCTCCAAGTGCTGCCTCTGGCACCTGTGCCATAGGTTCGCCACCACTGGAGTAGGAGGTAAGTACCTTCACTACTAAGCCACCATGCTGCTCTTGCCTGTCCATCAGCTGAATAATTCTCCAAAAACTGAACAGAATGGAATTAAATTCGGGGAAGGGACGAACACTCCCAAAATGACTGAGTTCAAAAACAATGAAAAATATATCTTGAAACATGATGAGAAACAATTACATTTTGGCTCAAGATGCTGCTCTAGGATCCATTTTAACTTCTTTTCCCTCCCATTCATGTATCACAAACTGTAAAAAAGGGCTTCCCATGTAAATGTATTCTTACATGTAGTAAGACCACACAAGAGGCTGCCACGAGAAGGAGGGGCTCAATTTATTTTCCAAAGCACCAAAAGGCAAGACAAGAAACAATGGATGAAACTAATGAAGCAGAGAAGCAACCTGCAATTAAGGAGAAACTTCCTAACAATGAGGACAATTAACCAGTGGAACAGCTTTCCTTCAGACATTGTGGGTGCTTCATCACTAGGGGTTTTTAAGAAGAGACTGGACAGCCACCTATCTGAAATGGTAGGGTCTCCTGCTCGAGCAGGGTGTTGGATTAGAAGACCTCCAAGGTCTCTCCCAGCTGTATTCTTATTGGGGTCCCAATATACATAGGCTCACAAACACTGACACAGTCCACTACTTCTTTACACAGAAGAAAAACTGAAGTTTTTTTTCTGGTCACTGCTGATAAAGGCATTAGAATGAATTCCAGAATGTACTACAGCTGGCTGGGCAATTCTAGGAGTTGACGTACATATGTCTTGAATTTGCAAAGGCCGAGAAACAATTTCCCAACCTGGTTTCTTAGTGTAACAGTATTGCAAGATATTTTTAAATATGCATTGGCTTCATTGCACAAACTGGCACGATGCTCCCCAGTTTTTGAAATCACCCTTAATCTTAAAATATGGTCAAATCTTATAAGAGGTTTAAAAAAAACAGAATTTGGACATTGTCACATAAAAGGTGTCAGTTCTCTCATGCGAGAGTTTACAAAATTTCGTACAAGAATGGTGAACTCTCATGAGATCTGGCTTTCTTCTGAGATAACTGGTCAATTTAATTTGGGGTTTTGCGGGGTCCACCTTAGGGGTATTGCAATAAGTATTGTACCTGCAGGTGGTACAGTATATCGCTGTACTCTATTTGCTGTATTGATTCAATAATTTCCAAGCTTCTGTCCTTCCCGCTATTGGATATGCATTGTCATAGATATTGGGTAAGATCTTGCTTTTAAAAAAAATGCCCTGAAAAAAACCTGAATTTACTAAAAGACTATTTTGCAGGAGCATTTTATGACATGCAAGTAATCTTTGAAAAGACTGTTTTGTTTGCATTTTCCAGCGGAATATAGGGACAATGATCCCAGGGATAATTTGGAGAGTATTTCTCAGCAGGCACAGAGCCTTCCTTCCCTTTGCTTCACGTTGAATCAATATAACAGAAAATAATCCTCCCCCATCACATCACCCTGCTGTGCTGCGTAAAATTACCATGTTTAGGTAACAAGGCATTCTGAAAATGAATCCTTCCAAACCACATCAAAGAATCAGAACTGACTTAGAAGTCTCTTGAGCCTACAGGAGCCACAGCTGCCGATTGAAACAATTTATTACAGCCACAGCAAAGAGCATCCTGGAAAGAACCAAGCTCTTTGCCTATTATTTTACTACCTAGCACCACTGACATAATTCCATCTTGTTTGTTTCTTTTTTCTTCCCTATTAACGCAAATGAAGAGATTGTTTTATGGGGCTCCATGTTGAAGATAATGTATCCCACTTTCAAGCAAACTGCCTATAAAAACCCATTTACACTGTGGGGAGGTGGGGTGGAAATAAAGATACAAATGATAAAACACACAGAATAGCAAATTGAAGAATTGGGGAATGTGGCAGAATTCCCTTTGCCAATGTTGGCCCTTCAAGTTAGGTCAGGACAGGAAACAGGCACCACAAACAATACTTGGGATGTGTTTTTTTCTGATATGAGCTACAATAACAGAGTCTTGAAATCCAGACAGTTTCCCTTTCTCTCTCTTTTATACCCAAGAAAGAGATAAATCTTTCTTGCACACCTCTTCCTGTTTTCCAAAACTTAGCTGATAATTCTGTAATAGTTGCCACATATTTTCTTCAGGGTTTATTTATTTTATTTATTTATTTATTTTATTTAATTTAATTTATATGCCGCCCTTCTCCCAGCGGGACTCAGGGCGGCGCACAACATATTTAAAACCAAAGTATATATACAATCCCCCCCTTAAAACCGAATTAAACCAAATTTTAAAGTTGTGTCTTCTTATCTCTGTTTTCCATTACAGCCAACTATTTAGGGTGATAGGATAGGATAGGATAGGATAGGATAGGATAGGATAGGATAGGATAGGATAAGATAAGATAAGATAAGATAAGATAAGATAAGATAAGATAAGATAAGATAAGATAACCTTTATTGTCATTTTTTTTACTGTGGGCACAATGGCACACATCAAAAATGAAATTTAGTTGCCCGCTCTCAAAGTAAAACACATACATAACACACATCTAAAACATATTATATACAACATATGTATAGACCCATACCCCTACATATACATAACAAATAAGTTTTTGCTGGTGCCCATAACCTGGGAGGAAGATGGCAAGAGAAATCATCAGTTGCATTAACCTCTATTATTGGCAGATATGGTCTAGAAGGGAGAAGACTTGTCCTGCAAGGAGATCAAGTCAGTCAATCCTAAAGGAAATCAATCCTGTTCTTTGGAAGGACAGATATTGAAACTGAAGTTCAAATATTTTGGCCAACAAATGAGAAGAGAGGACTCATTGGAAAAGACCTTGATGTTGTGAAAGATGGAAGGCAAAAGGAGAAGGGGACAGCAGAGGGATAAGATGGTTAGTTAGTGTTATCAATGCAATGAACATTAATTTGGACAAACTACAGGAGACACTGGAAGACAGGAGCAGATGGCATGCAATGGTCCATGAGGTCATGAAGAATTGGGCACAACTTAATGACTGAACAATAACAACAAGAAGGATCCCATTAGGCAATATGTTGATAGTGACTAAGTGAAGAAGACTCATAGAAGAACTAGGCATACTAAGGTCATCCTCCACTGAGATCTCCCAAACTGTACCACATTCTCCCATTCATGGCCAGTTCATGGAGCTATTAAGATGATGACGATGATGACGATGACGATGATAATGATGATGATGATGATGATAATGATAATAATAATAATAATAATAATAATAATAATAATAATAATAATAATAATAATAATAATAATAATAATAATAATATTGGAAGGGACCTTGGAGGTCATCTAGTCCAACCCCCTGCTCAGGCAGGAAAACCTATACATTTCAGACAAATGGCTGTCCAGTCTCTTCTTAAAAACTTCCAGTGTTGGAGCATTCACAGCTTCTGGAGGCAGGTTGTTCCACTCGTTAACTGTCAAGAAGTTTCTCCTTAGTTCTAGGTTGTTTCTCTCCTTCATTAGTTTCCATCCGTTGCTTCTTGTCCTGCCTTCAGGTGCTTTGGAGAATAGCTTGACTCCCTCTTCTTGGTGGCAGCCCCTGAGATACTGGAACACTGCTATCATGTCCCCCCTCGTCCTTGTCTTCATTAGACTAGACCAGGGGTAGCAACCTTGGCTCTTTTATGACTCGTGGACTTCAACTCCCAGAATTCCTGAGCCAGCATGGCTTTGTCAAGATCCTTCTATATCTTAAGCCTATCTTCTGGAGTGTTACTATTCCTGCCAGCTTGGTGTCGGCTGCAAATTTGATGAGTTCCCCATCTATCCCCTCATCCAAATTATTGATGAAGATGTTGAAGAGCACTGGGCCCAGAACAGAGCCCTGGGACACCCCACTACACACTTCCCTCCATGCTAACTTTGGCTCTTAGTCTCTGGATCCATCCAACAAATTTAAATCTCAAATAAGACTAACAAACACAACAGTTTTGCTCATAGAACATGCAATACCCCAAAAAGTAAATTATATTGGTGCTTGTGATCCTCAGTCAAAATTTATCCAAATACATTTTAGCGTAATCTGGCAAGTTAGGAAGACCCAGTAAGTGCAGTTTCCCTCTGTGATCAGCAATGAATATATATTATATGAATGTACAATTGGTAACAAACTGGTCTAATTCAGCAAACTGGGCAGTTTGAGAAACTGCCTGCTGTTATTTATTTGCCTGAGTCTGCAAAAACAAAACAAAACAAAAAGCCTCAGTAACCATCACCAACCATTAAAATATGACTGATAATTCTCTTTAGCTTATTGCAGCCCACTATGTATTTGTGACCTTGCTGATATCCATACTCTCTGACAGGACAAATGGCTCATGAAATTATTTTTCTTTTTGTCTGTGAAAATAGCAGCTGGAAAAGAAGAACAATGATTGCTACTCCAGTGGGCATAAATTTGATGATCCAGGTTTCTGCTGACTTAAAATGGTCTGAAGCTTGAACTGAGAGCTAGTTTTGCATAGTGGTCAAGGCACTAGGCTAAAAAACCAGAAGACCATGAATTCTAGCTCTGACTTTGGCCCAGATTCTCTCTTCATCCTCAGAAGAAGTCACTTGTAAAATTATTGCCAAGACAGCTGCAAGGATCATACAAGCCTAAATTTGAGTCACAATTGTCACTGAAATCTAGAACCTTGGTAGGCCCTAATTATAGATGTCACATTAGAATAATATTTTAAAATTTTATTTCTCAAAGCCAAAGTCTTTGGTAGCAGCTTCTGGTCTGGTAAGACCTATTGCAGTGATGGCGAACCTTTTAGAGACCGAGTGCCCAAACTGCAACCCAAAACCCACTTATGTATCATTGGGTGCCAGGTGGGCGTGGCCCATTGGGTGGGTGTGTCCCATTGGGTGGGCGTGGCTGCAGTGGTAACGGCAGACTGGGTGGGACTAAAAAGTTCAATCAATCCCAATTTTGCAAGATTTTCTTTTCCCACGAGAAGTTGAAATTGACTGAACCTTTTTTTTTTTTTTTTTTGCACACGGCGGTGCAGGCCTAAAGCAAAAGGCCTAGGACTGGGGCGACAGCGCGCGTGCCCACAGAGAGGGCTCTGAGTGCCGCCTCTGGCACCCGTGCCATAGGTTCGCCACCACTGACCTATTGGGTGTTTGCTAACTTGGGACCACTTCTTTTTTTGATAATGCTTTGCTATTCTCTCCCAGCAAAATGGGCCTGTGAGTGTTTTTAATTCTGATGCTCATTAGTTTACAGAAAACAGTATGTCACTGCCTACTAACAGAGGATCTGTTAAATAGGAAACCCGACAATGACAAATGAAATTCCATTGTGTTGATTTTTAATTATTTTTACTGAAATAGCTCCTGAAGAACATTGCTAATGACATTTCTGTATCCTTCTTACATGAAGGTAATATTTCAAGAATAGAATGTCCAATTCTAATGGCTTCTATATAAAAAGTCATCTCCCAGACTTCCCAATGAACATACCCCCACTTAGTAACCTTCAGATGTCTAAGATTATGTGTCTGAAATTCTGATCTAGTGATCAAGGCACCAGCCTAGAAATTGGGAGACCATGAGTTCTAGTCCCACCTTAACCATGAAAGTCAGCTGGGTGAATTGGGGGCAATCCCTAGGAGACCGTGAGTTCTAGTCTCACCTTAGCTATAAAAGTAAGCTGGGTGATTTGTGAGCAGCCCCTAGGAGACTGTGAGTTCTAGCCTTACCTCAGCCATGAAAGTCAGCTGGGTGATTTGTGGGCAACCCCTAGGAGTCCGTGAGTTCTAGTCCCACCTTACCCATGAAAGTAAGCTGGGTGACCTTGGGTCAGTCACTCTCAGCCCAACTCACTATCCAGGATTGTCCATGTGAGAAAAATAGGAGGAAGATATGTTGGATATGTTCATTGCCTTGAGTTATTTGTAATAACTGGATAATAAAGGTGAGAAATAAATGTATTAATTCTCGGTGCCCACATAAGGAAGATAGATTACAATATTGTATTCTGCTACTAATTTCTAATAAAGCTAAGTCAAACCACTATAGAATATTTGTGCCCTATTTCCTCATTTCTCTACCAAAAAGACTATTATATGAATTGTTTAGCTGTCATGAACCACATTTAAGTTTCAATGTTTTTTGGCCTCTGAGGGCTATGTAAGACATGATCAGGCATATGTTGTTATCATCAAAGTGTTTTGTATGTGTGTATTTTGGAGACTGATGTTTTAAAGGTGCAAAACTAAAGAGCTGAACAGATGAATTTTGCACCTTTTGGGGACTAAAAAAATAAAAGGGAGGGGACTCACATTGCTAAATTGGTAGGTTTGCATAGATATCAGTGCTGTGTTTTGTGAATGCTTAGGGACCATAAAAATAGGATTGTGGTCACACAGGTTACCAACTCATGCTTTAGAAAAAGAAGACCACCCTAAGGGATTTTCTTAAAACAGTAAGAAGCAGCATGTTTCTTAAGACTTGGATATTATGGGGGATGAAAAATGGTACCCAAGTAGATATTTGTTTTTTTTCCATCTGCAAAATAAATAAAAAAATGGGTAGACACTAGTTATGAGATATCTCAAGAAACTTTGAGAAATTATTAACATCTGTCTCCTCAACTAGCATCTTAGGGGAATAAATCCTTTGGCAGAATTTGTTAAACAGCTTGGTGAATTCAGTATACAAGTAACACTTTCTCCAGTCTGATGCTTTCTACATGGCTTGGAGAAATCCATGTAACTGCAGGGCACAGTCAAGATAGATTGTACTAGGTGAATCAAGAAAAAGAGAGAAATATATAACAGCACATAAAGCCAATAATTTAAATGACCTATTAGTACGAATGGAACAAGGATTAAAAAAAGAGATCTACTAAGATTTAAATAAAGGTGTTGGAGAAGATTCTTGAGAGTTCCATGGACTGCAAGGAGATCAAATCAGTCACTCCTAAAAGAAATCAACCCTGATTATTCTTTGGAAGGACAGATACTGAAGCTGAAGCTCAAATACTTTGGCCACCAAATGAGAAGACAGGACTCCTTGGAAAAGACCCTGATGTTGTGAAAGATGAAAGGCAAAAGGAGAAGGGGCTAAATAGCATCATTGATGCAATGAACATGAATTTGGGCAAACTCTGGGAGACAGTGGAGGATAGGCGGCCTGGCATCCTGTGGTCCATGGGGTCATTAAAAGTTGGACACAGCTTAGTGACTGAACAACAATACGATTTAAAAAAGGGATAGAACCATAGAATAGAAGGGCTGGAAGGGACCTTAAAGATGATCTTCTTCTTGCCCACATCAGAAATCTGGTTTTACAAATTTGCAACAGACAAATTTCCACTGTTTCCACAAAAGTCCATACTTTTGGCAAGCTATGGCATTTCTGTACAACTCCTGCTATTAGGATTTTTTTTTCCTCCTGATGTCCAACCAAAACTACATTCTTGTAATGTAAACCCATCATTTCATGCCTTGACTTCTGAAACAACTCTGAGCAATTCTATTTTCTACATGACAGCTCTTTAGATACTTGAAGACAGCTATCATATCTCCCCTGAAGCCTTGATGAATCCAGACTAGGGAGAAATATAATAAGCAAGAGGAAAGAGATTGCTCTTCATAGCAATAGATTCCAGTGGGAACACATGGAAGGAGGAATAATACTGTATGTGACAGCACAGAGCAGCATCCATTAAGTGGGTGAATATAACAGAATAACAAACTAACAAAGTTGGAAGGGACCTTGGAGGTCTTCTAGTCCAAGTTTCTGCTCAAGCAGGAAACCCTATACCAGAAGCCCCCAATATTTTGGGCACCAGTGCCTGGTTCTGTGGAGAAAGATTTTTCCACAGACCAGAGGGGGCGTCGTTTTGTGTGCTGCCTGCATCCAGCGGATGGGGCTTCACTTGTTTGTGCAGCCCGGTTGCTGCTATGCCACGGCCCAGTGCTGGTCCATGGACTGGGGGTTGGGGACCCCAGCCCTATACCATTTCATACAGATCTTAGTCTAATCTCTTCTTATAAACCTCCAGTTTTGGAGCACCCACAACTTCTGGAGGAAAATCATTGTATGATTAATTATTCTGTCAGGAAATTTCTCATTGGTTCTAGGTTGATTAGTTTCCATTCATTGCTTCTTGTTCTGCCTTCAGGTGCTTTGAAGAACATGTTCAACAGAGATTCAGGTAAAAAATTATCTCTTGACTCAATGAAGTAATCAGGGAGTTAGAGCAGAAAAAGTAGGAAGCAGTCACTGTTCCAGACTGATCTTGTGGCAGTGAAGTTTCCTTGACCACTGCTAAGGAATGGCTGAAGCATCTTCTCTTGTGAAGAAGATGGGCCAATGACACAATTCAGAAGAGTTCTTCTCCTTTTTAAAGACTCTTAAAACTATTAATCATGTCCACAACATCTCCAGTACTTGAGCTTGCCTTGAGAGAGAGAGAGACTTTACCTTTACTGATGATCAGGAAATTAAGAGTGGTGCATCTCTTCTTTTCTGTCCCTTCCCTTTTCCCTTTTTCTTCTTTTGACTTATCTTGAAAGTCAGGGCTATTATTGAGTTTGTGAAACAATAGATAAGACAAGCTAGCCTTTCCTCAACAATAAAATTTGCTCAGTGATGGGATTCAAATATGTGAACAATCGGTTCTCTGTGTGGATGCCGCTTCCGGAAGTCTATTCTGGGCCTAAGCAACAAAAAATTAGCTACCGGTTCTGCCGAAGTGGTGCGAACTGGCTGAATCCCACCACTGAATTTGCTCCTCCCTCAAATGTCTCAAACCTGTTCTAAATATTTAGAAAAGGAAGAAGGACAGAGGACATCCCATCAATATTTCTAGCCCAACACTGAATTTAATAATAATAATAATAATAATAATAATAATAATAATAATAATAATAATAATAATAGTAGTAGTAGTAGTAGTAGTAGTAGTAGTAGTAGTAGTAGTAGTAAAGTTGGAAGGGACCTTGGAGGTCATCTAGTCCAACCCCCTGCTCAGGCAGGAAACCCTATACTATTTCGGGCAAATGGCTGTCCAGTCTCTTCTTAAAAACCTCCAGTGTTGGAGCATTCACCGCTTCTGGAGGCAGGTTGTTCCACTGGTTAATTGTTCTAACTGTCAGGAAGTTTCTCCTTAGTTCTAGGTTGCTTCTCTCTTTGGTTAGTTTCCATCCGTTGCTTCTTGTCCTGCCTTCAGGCACCTTGGAAAATAGCTTGACTCCCTCTTCTTTGCGGCAGCCCCTGAGATATTGGAACACTGCTATCATGTCCCCCCTCGTCCTTCTCTTCATTAAACTAGACATACCCAATTCCAGCAATCATTTAGTCTTGGAGCAAATAAAATGTCAAACCTCACATAGTTATATGAGGAAACTGAAGAAAGAGAGAATCAACCTAGAACTAAGAAACTTCCTGACGGTAAGAACAATCAACCAATGGAACAACTTGCCTTCAGAACTTGTGGATGCTCCAACACTGGAGGCTTTCAAGAAGGGACTGAACAACCATTATTCTAAAATGGTATAGGGTCTCCTGCTTCAGCAGGGGTTGGACTAAAAGATCTCCAAGGTCCCTTCCAACTTTGTTATTCTATTCTTTCTACTCTAGATGATGTGTGATCCATGGAAGGAAGAAACAGAGAAACTATATAAAATTATCCACAGTTTTTGTATGGATGTGGGAAGTAAAATAGGAGATTTGGAACCTTAAAATGCCCTGCTGAGTTAGACCAGAGATATATAGTATTTCCCTCTGGATGACATTGTGGTACAACAAATAGACTAACTAACTTAATAAATATTATTCATGTATTTGCATCAGGAAGTTCGCAAGGAGTTTAGAAAGCAATAGCTCTCTCTTCCGTTTTGTTCTTTCATAGCCATCAGGGGCTAATAAACCTTGGCAGCTTTATCTTCCGTGCATTTGTCTAGTTCTCTTTAAAAATCAATTAAACTAATGGTCCCAACACATCACCATATCTTTTGGAAGCGAATTTCATAATTTAACAATACATCATGCTAAAGAAAGACATTTTTGCCGCCTTCATTTTTCTACCCCTGCCCACCTCTCGCTTTCAGTGAATGACCCTGAGGGTGATACAGAGATAAAAAAAACTTTCACCCAGTTCAATTCTCCCCGTATCCAAGATAACCCTCAAAATTTCAGCCACTTAACCATAGTTTAATACATACTATGTGGGCATGTGTGTATTTACTATACTCAGCATACCAATCGTTCACCAGCTTCAGAAAGGAATGAATTGCCTTAAAACATTAATGAAAGTTAATTAAATTTCAATTTCAATTTAAAGACAGACAGACAGATTTATATGTATGCATTTCCCTTCTGAGATAATTGTCAATTGAGATTTTTAAAATTATCTGAAATTGATAATTATCAATTTGAGATAATTTTCATACAGAAGACATAAAAGGAATAAAATATTAAGAGAAGTTAAAAGAAGTTAACATCCTGAGATAAGAAAAAGGAAATGGAAAAATAAAACTAAATAAATAAAACTATCTTTTAGCGAAATAATAATTTTAGCTAAATAACTTTAACATTGTTCCCCTATAGTTCTCTATCCTTGCTGTTACTACTTCCATAGGCTGCTTCATACAGTATATTGCTTTTT
>NW_015386711.1:100361-102380 GCF_001527695.2 Protobothrops mucrosquamatus
GAGGGCCTTCTCTGTGGGTGCCCCCACCCTCTGGAACGAACTACCCCCCGAGATCCGGATGATTCCGGATCTCCTTACTTTCCGCCGCGCCCTCAAGACATGGCTTTTCCAGCAAGCGGGCCTGACCTAGGGAGGATTTTAGGTAGGGATGATTTTAAGAAAATTTTAATTGACACACAGCTTCCAATATTTGGCTTTTCATTCGGTTTTATGGGGTTTTTTTGTTTTTTGATGTATTTTGTTTGTATTTGTTTTAAATATGCTGTGCACCGCCCTGAGTCCTACGGGAGAAGGGCGGTATATAAATTAAATTATTAAATTAAATTATTAAATTAAAAGAGGAAAGAAAGGAGAAAGAGAGGAAAGAGAAAGTTAGAGGAAAGAGAAAGAGAGAAAGAGGAAAGAGAAAGAGAGAGAGGAAAGAGAAAGAGGGGGAGAGGAAAGAGAAAGAGAGAGGGGGGAGAGGAAAGGGAAAGGAAAGAGAGAGAGAGAGAAAGAGAGGAAAGAGGCATAAAATAATTCATTTGCATTTAATTGTAATGGTTCAAAGAATGTTCGGAAAAATGTTCGGCCCTCCAGCACGTTCACTTCATCCAATCTGGCCCTCTTTGAAAAAAGTTTGGACACCCCTGGTATAGAGTCTCCTGCTCAAGCAGGGAATTGGACTAGAACAGGGCTTTTCAACCAGTGGTACGTGTACCACCTGTGGTACATTGGCACCTGGCAGGTGGTATGCGACCATCCTAGAAAAGTAGTGGGGGAGGGGAATGAGCTGAACCGGTGGCAGCACCACACAAGCCTGAGCGAGAGATGGCTGGAGCTGCAGGGCTGTCAGGGCTCAGCGGAAGCACCAGGATCAGTGCCACTTTCCAGCTGATTAACGCTTCTTCGGGGCTGTCAGAGCTCAGTGGAAGCACCAGGATCAGCGCCAGGCTCCAGCTGGAGCTCGGCGCTGATCCTGGTGCTTCTGCTGAGCCCAGAAGAAGTGCCAATCAGCTGGAATGTTGCAGCATCTCCAGGGCAACTGATGCTTGGCAACTGATTCATATTTATGACGGTCACAATGTCCCAGTGTCATGTGAAGTGACCAAAACCTGCTGCAACCACCCAGCAGATGGGTGGAATAAAAACCAAACACCCCCACCCCACCTCCACTGCCAATCCCCAACAGAAATGCTCACAACAATGAAAACCTCGAACAGGAGGAAGAGCGCCGCTGGGTGGGCAGGCAGGTGTCTTGCTCGGTTGTGGCTTGGGGGGCATTTTTTCAGTGCCATTGTAACTTCAAACAGTCATTAAGTGAACTGTTGTAAGTTGAGGACTACCTGTACTTTATCACTTTTTTCCTTTTTTTTTTTTTTTTTTGGTCATCAAGTTTTTGACACCTTGCTAGGCGACTGGTGATACTCGGATATTGCCATATCCTAAAAGTGGTACAATGAGTGAAAAGGTTGAAAAGCCCTGGACTAGAAGATCTTCAAGACTTCTTTCCAACTCTTTTGTCCTGTCCTGTCCTGTCCTGTCCTGTTCTATTCTTTTAGGCAGAATTCCTCTTTCTCTCTGTGGTCATTCTACTCACACTCTAGCTTCTTTCATTTCCTATTTTGCTTTTCATGTCCACTTTTCTCAAAGACCCTCTCTTGACACTGTGTAGAAATGGTTCAGGTTCCACACTCAGAACATATCTTTCTGGCATCCTTTATTGATTTTATTTATTAATTAAACTTCTATGCCGCCCTTCTCCCCAGAGGGACTCAGGGCGGCTCACAGCATGTTAAAACAACACAAAAAAAAAAAACATTTCCCCTATAAAACCAATTAAAAGCAAATATATTAATAGCTGTGTCATATTTAAAATCTTTGAAAAATTTTTAAAAATTATTCCCTATTTAAAATTCACCCTAGGTCAGTCCCGCTTGTTGAAAAAGCCATGTCTTGAGGGCGCGGCGGAAGGTTAGGAGATCCGGAATCGTCCGGATCTCGGGGGGTAGCTCGTTCCAGAGGGTGGGGGCACCCACA
>NW_015386711.1:103707-117117 GCF_001527695.2 Protobothrops mucrosquamatus
CCCCCCCTCCAATTGGAGGAGAGAGCGGGTTACCCTGAAGAGGGCGGCCGGGCGATTATCTGATGACGCGATGAGTGAGGCATAGTAGTTAGTCCTAGCCTTCCTCATCGCCACAAGGTAGGATCTAAGATGTATCCTTACCTGTGCTCGATCGGATTCGGTTCGGCTGGCCCTCCAACTGCTCTCTAGGCGTCTTTTCTGACGTTTCATCTCTCTCAGCCCCTCGGTGAACCAAGGGGATGGTCGAGATCCACGTCGGGTCAGAGGCCGCAGAGGCACGACTCGGTCCAATGCTGCGGCGGCAGTTGTCTCCCAGGCCGCCGCCTGATTTTCCGCCGAGTCGTGGACTAGATCCTCCGGATATGGCCCAAGCTCCATCAGGAACCTCTCGGGGTCCATCAGTCGCCTGGGACGGAACCATCTAGGGTTCTGATCATAGATGATCAGATTAGTCAGCTTTTTAGATTGTTATTAATTCCTTTTCCTCATGTAAATATGTTCAGAGATACACTTAAAGCATTTAGTTGTAATAGATCTTTTTCTAATCAAATATCAGTCACCATGCTCATTTATTAGTATTTCTCCATGTGGTTCTACCATTTTTCTATATCGTCTCAACTAGTTACCACCAAACCCTTTAGGTCACACAACAACAACAATTTTTTTCCCCTCCTGGATCTTCTTTCAGTTGCACCATTTCCCCAAAATACATCTCCGAGTCTTCCATTATTGCTGTAGATTGAAATGTGACATGCAACATAGCTTGCAAGATTCCTACTTGCATGTAAATCACACACCTCCAAATCGCTGTAATTCATACATTCTGATTTAGATTCTAGCCCTTTCATTCATAATTAATCCCACAACTTCACTTCCCTGCATGTATTCACCAGCTCCACTCCATAAGGTCATGCCACCTTCGTTCCTATCTATTACATCCTTTCCTTTTCTCTCAGCTTTGAGACATTTCTATTCCTTTGCTTTCATTGCGAGTTCATGTTGTTAAATTAAAACAGAACGTGAGGGAGATGAAATAAAAGAGAGTCTTCTAATGAACCCAAGTCACTTCTGGGTTGGAACAGAAAAATGAAAATATGAGTCTTGAGAATTTGCCTTCAGCTAAATCCCAGAGAGATGGTGCTTAATTAGGCCTAGCAACTGGTACTGTATGTTGAGGATGAGGGTTCGTTCTCCAAACTTGTGGATTGGTTTCCAAATGTTTCCTTACCAGGCTAGGTAACATCTTCAGTAGAGTTTAGGTACTGTATGTGTTGAAGCATGACTATTTAATAAATTTTAAATGGGAGGAATCAGGCATTAATTTTATGGATTTGTTTGTGCTTTGTTTATACCAGGGGTAGGCAACGTCGGCTCTTTTATGACTCATGGACTTCAACTCCCAGAATTCCTGAGTCAGGAATTACCTGACTCAGGAATTCTGGGAGTTGAAGTCCATGAGTCATAAAAGAGCCGATGTTGTCTACCCCTGGTTTATACACTTATGACCACAATTGAGACCAAAATTTCTGTTGCTAAGTGAGACCTTTGTTAAGTTTTGTCTGAAATGGTATAGGGCAGGGGTAGGTAACCTTGGCTCTTTTATGACTCGTGGACTTCAACTCCCAGAATTCCTGAGCCAGCAAAACTCAGGAATTCTGGGAGTTGTCATAAAAGAGTCATAAAAGAGCCAAGGTTGCCTACCCCTGGTATAGGGTTTCCTGCCTGAGCAGGGGGTTGGACTAGATGACCTCCAAGATCCCTTTCAATTATTATTATTATTATTATTATTATTATTATTATTATTATTATTATTATTATTATTATTATTATTATTATTATTATTATTATTATTATTATTTATCATCATCATCATTTTGTGAGTTTTGCCCCGTTTTATGAGCTTTCTTGCCATAGTTAAATGAATCACTGCAGTTTTTAAGTTAGTAACACAGTTTTTAAGTGAATCTGGCTTCCTTATTGACTTTGCTTGTCAGAAGGTCACAAAGAAGATCACATGATCCCAGAACATTGCAACCATCATAAATATGAGACAGTTGCCAAGCATCTGAATTTTGATCTCATGGTCAAGGGGACACTGCAATCGTCATAAGTGTGAAAAATGGTCACGAATCACTTTTTTTTCAGTGCTGTTGTAACTTTGAAAGCTATCTAAAGAAACTGTTGTAAGTCGAGGACTACGTATACTTTGCCTGCCCAGTATAACATCCCAAGCTAGTTGAGTTTGCATACGTTTTTCAACGTTCGGCTAATATGCTCAATTGTAACAACAGTTCTCCACAACCCATCACGTACTTCCTATGGATTGAATATATTCTATTTACACTCTGCTTTGCTCCCCATGTGTCTGCGCCAAATATTTTCACACCCTGCCAGCTTCCTAGATTTCTAAGTAGTCCGTCACTTTTAAAATTCTCACGGCGACAACACATGCTGTCATTCAATTTTCTTTTTCTCTTCCCAGCCCAACTTCCTGTAAACTCAATTTGATTTAGTTTTCCACTTTCACCTTTTTTTTCCCCACCGCTCTGTGGTTTCTTTTCTAAATATGGCTTCCCGGGGTGAAGTGCTGAAGGATAGAAATTTGCCTTTTTTTTTTTTTAGTTATAATGTACTTTGATATTTGTAAACCTAACTTGTATTGTTCAAATAGAAATCTGATCAGACTTGCCACAGGAAATAGAACTTTGTTTGATGTGGGTATGTTAGTAAGCAAGAAATATATTTATATTCTTTACCATGTAAAGTTTCTTCTGACTCTTTCTTTCTTTGGTTCTGAGTTGCCCTTGCAACTAAGTGAGCTTTGCTGGCTGGGGAATTCTGAGAGTTGAAATCCACCCATCTTCAAAAGGCCAAGGTTGAGAAACACTGCTGTAGACCAGGCATGTCAAACTGCCAGCCCGCAGGCCAGATGCATCATACTGAAACCGCCAGCAATGGGGAAAAGGTCGCTATACGTCGCGTGACATCACGTGACACGCGACTTTGACATGCCTTCTCTAGACTCTTAATGGTTTCCCCACGATTTGCCAGAACTCTATTTTTAACCCTTTAGCACCACAAGAACACACCATCAAAATTCAGGAGCAAAATGGCCAATCTGGGGCAATACTGTACATTTATTTTCAAAAATGGATTATGGCTGAGAAGCTGCTCATTTCCACATTTAGCATGTGGCTGCTTCTGCCTATAACACAGAAGGGATCTTGCAAGTCTTCCAGTCCAACACTAATCAATTGCTCTCACCATCATGAAAATTCTCCTTACTTCGAGGTTGGATCCCTCTTTGACAAGCTTCTACCTGTTATCTCTCGTCCTGCCCTCAGATGTTTTGGAGAACAGGTCAATCCCCTCTTCTCTTTGACAGCCCCTGAAGTACTGGAAGGCTGCTATCATGTCACTGCTAGACTAGACATACCCAGTTCCCTCAGTCGTTCATCATATGATTTAGCCTCCAGACGCCTTATCATCTTTGTTGCTCTTCTCTACTCTTTCTAGGGTCTCAACAACTTCTAGTGTGGTGACCAGAATTGGACACAGTATTCTATGTATGGTCCCACCAGTTTTCACCTAGAACAAAGTACAGTGCATCAAGCATAGCAGGACACAATGTTTAAGCTGGTGCAAGTTGAAAACTACTACCTCAGAATAGGTAAACATAGGTGCATGTTTCATTTTCAGTGACCTGAAGGTGAGCAGAAAATAATAAAGACCATTTCATCCTTCTAGAGCAGTGGTGGCGAACCTATGACACATGTGCCAGAGGCGGCACTCGGAGCCCTCTCTGTGGGCATACATGCCATTGCCCCAGCCTTGCTTCCCCCGTGACCCCGTCCTCACCAGCAGCCCCCCTGGAGGAGAGTTGCCCCCGAGCATGGCCCACGCGGTGCAGCACAGCCAAGGATATGGCAGCCAGGCAGCGTAGACAAGACTCTGCCCTCACGCCCCATCATGAACAATTGATGCTGCGGGGCGCGGGCAGAGGGCGTGGCTGCCATGGCACTGCTGGGCTGCCTGTGTGATCTGCGGTGGGCCCTGGAGGCGGTGAGTGGCCCTGCGGGCAGGCAGGGTGGGGGCGGGGCAGGGGGTGGAGTGGGGGTGGGGCTAGTTTTTGGGCACTCGGTCTCTAAAAGGTTCACCATCACTGTTCTAGAGACTGTTCCACTCACAAAGGGGTATCCTGGTAGTGCAGATATGCCCTAAGATAAGCAGTGCAATGTTACACTGAGATAAAGGCAATTTACTTTGAAATACAGGAGTGCAATCTCATCCTTTAGAACAGAAGGGCAGTTTCCAAGGCAGCTGCAGATAAACCTGTTTCCCCCCCCTTTCCTCCCATATTTCAGTATCCAATTGTCCTGCTATGTTGACACAGAAATTTGTACAATTTAATTCAGAAAAATACAGTAAAATTTTCTCCCATCCTTAAGTTCCTGATTAGATAGAATTTTTAAATTAACAAAAGAGAAAAATCAGGTTCCTCATTGGTGGAAATATCAATATCCTTACTGTGTGTTTTCTCCCTCCCATCCACTCCCCTCTGCCCTGTCATGTTCTAAGCAATTTTGACAGCTGGAATGATATCTGGAATTTTGAATAAAGAAAAATGAGGAAACCTTTTCAGAGGGCGAGGCCAAAATGAGACAATTTCATCTTCAATCTGCCTTAACATTCCTTTGTTATTCCAGTATGTATCATGGAAGCCACCAATTTCATTCACTCCGTCCCTGTTCAATAGAAATCGCTGTAAAAGTCATGCTTGTTTAATTTGGTCCTCTTTGTGAACAAGGAACGGGCGTGCGTTGTTTACCACATTGAGTTGTGGTCACTCAGGCATATGGCTAAATGAGACATGGATTAAGCAGGTCTGACTGTATTTAATTTGCAAAACTAACAGCACAGTTGGAAGGAATGACAAATCCACTGCGTGAGGAGAATGAAGATGCTGATTTTCCAATTAAAGGCCATTTCTCCAAAAATGCATCTTAAATTGACCTACTGTGAATACAGAGCAAGGAGAATGGATGTTCTTTAAGGCATTATGAAGTCCGTGCCTTTTTTTTCCCCTCCTCACATCTTTCAGGGCTGGCTGCCAATTTTTTATTGGACTCTCCAAATTGATAATAGTTAAGCAATGTTTTTTAAGACTGATCCAAGCAAAATTAATTATATTTCCCTTGCTGCTGCTTCTTTCCAGTTTGGAATATCCCCCCCAAACCTTGATCTTTGTTACTTTTCAACTCGCATTCAGATGGGAATGTTTTTATCCATCTGGTTCTTTGTCATGTGGTTTATTTAAACAAAAAAAACTTATTCTAAGGGCAAAGGGCATTTCATGCACGCAGGTGGATGTGAATACATCATCGATCTGGCTGAACTTCTAAAAGCTGCTGAGAAAGGAAACCTGCCTTTACCTTAGATGTCTCCATAACAGCCTTCTACACTTTGGTTTATATCCAAACCTGTTTGGACTTCATTTGCTACAATTCCTAGACCATGGGTCTTCAAACTTGGCCCTTTTATGACTTGTGGACTTCAACTCCCAGAATTCCTCAGCCAGGCATAAAAGGGCCAAGTTTGAAGACCCGTGTCCTAGACACTCGGACCAATAGACACTCAGACCAATAGATAGAAAGTCATTTTCACTTCTACTGAAAATTGTATGAAATGCTTTTGGAGGGCTGCAGATCCTTGAAAGGTCTCTCACACAGAGAGATTCAGACACCACATATGTACCTTAGAAACAATAAGTTAAGAGCAAACAATTTGAGTTCCTATATTGGTGAAAATTTCAGAGGTGGAGGCCAGACCTCCTACCGTTTGGGGTGACAAAGGAAATGTGCCTTTTCTGTTGTGGTGCCCAACTTATGGGACATTCTTCCCTCCAAAATTAGATTAGTTCCATCCCTTTTGAGGCACTGCCTGGCTGAGGAATTCTGGGAGTTGAAGTCCACAAGTCATAAAAGGGCCAAGTTTGAAGACCCCTGCTTTTGAGGTTTTGGAAGACCTCAACACCTGGTTACATCTTCAGGCCTGGGGCTCCCAAGGAATGGAGATACAGATAGTCCTCAATTTACAACCACAATTGAGCCCCAAATTTCTGTTGTTAAGTGAGACAACTGTTAAGTCAGTTTTGCCCCATTTTACGATCTTTCTTGCTACAGTTGTTAAGTGCATCACTGCTTTTGTTAAGTTAGGAACATAGGTATTAAGTGAATCTGGCTTCCCCACTGACTTTGCTTGTCATATGACCCCAGGACACTGCGACCGTCATAAATATGAGCCAGTTGCCAAGCGTTTGAATTTTGAATGATGCTGCAATGGTCTTAAGTGTGAAAAATGGTCATAAGTCAGTTTTTTCAGTACTGTTGTAACTTCAAATGGTCACTAAATGAATGGCTGTAAGTCAAGGATTACTTGTATTTTTCACCCCAGTACATAAATCTCAGCTCACAGATATGCAAATGTGGATTGATAACCCAGTCAAACATATATGCAAGAAAAGCCATTTCATCAAAGACCTGTAAAAAACATACTATTTATAGACAACCTCCACCTTTTTGCAAACTAAATCAATATTTCCCCCCTTTTTTCTCTTCATTGATCATCACAGTAGCAGCATGAGACTAGCAATTTCACAAAATTCAAAGGGTGTAACAATTTTTTGCAGTAAGTCTGCACAATGCTGTACGATGCAAAGCCATTATTATAGAATATCTCCTTCTATTTTGACTGCTCTTGATTCCTCGGTTTTGATATAGATAGTCTGCATAATGGGATCTCAGAAGCATTACTAGTGCCCAACAGCAGCATCTGGGCTGAATTAATAGCAAAAAGGGAAAAAAATGAGGATTCAGCATTTGCTCAAACAATTGCTAAGAAAATAAGTTGCTGTTTGAGTAACTGATTTGTCTTCTTAATGGTAGAAGTGAATTAAGTCTTCTGTTATAACCCACAGGAAGAATCCTTGTAATATTTCCACCTGTCCTACAAAATATTAAAAAAAATGGTGGAACAATTTAGGGTTCCTGCCTGGGCAGGGGGTTGGACTCGATGACCTCCAAGGTCCCTTCCAACTTTATTATTATTATTATTATTATACCTGTACCTGTCTCAGATTTATGACAATTCTTTTCCCCTTAATGGCTACAAGCTGTAAAAATAAAGTACAGGTAGTCCTCACCTTACAACAGTTCACTCAGTGACCATTTGAAGTTATAATAGCACTGAAAAAGTGACATGACCATTTTTCACACTTACGACCTTTGCTGGTCAAGTGATAAAAATTCAGACATTTGGCAACATATTTATGACGGTTGCATTGTCCTAGGGTCATGTGATCACGTTTTGTGACAAGCAAAGTCAATGGGGAAACCAGATTCACTTAACAACTATGTTACCTAGTGTAGAACCGCAGTGATTCACTTAACAACTGTGTCAGGAAAAGTCAGAAAATGATGCAAAACTCATGTAACAAATGTCTCATTTAGCAACATAAATTTTGGGCTCAATTGTGGTTGTAAGTCGAGGACTAAATGTAACTCACATACACACATATAAACACATACACACACTAGGGGTATACTACAGAAGCCATAGGAATGGTGATGAACTGGGGTCTAACCTATTTTAAAAGTTATATTTCATTCCAGAATCAAATATTTACTAACAAGTTATTTCTGAACTTGGTTAGTTCTCTGTTCCTCTTCTGAAGAATTCCAGCATGAAAATAATTTGTATTAAAGCACTACAGTTCACAGTTCAAATATTTCTCAATGCATTAAAAAGGTTTTTTCTCTCTCTCTCCCTCTCTCAAGCAACAATATTTTGATTTTTTTTTACACTCAATAAATTCTGCCATTATAATTATACGTAAAGTGCATGCTGTATTTGATGAGCAGAAACCAGGGAAAATATGACTGACGTTACATTAAATTCTACATTTTTATATAGATGCATAAATGCAAAAGTATTCCTAGAGAAATGTAACCTCATACTACTTCCACGCAGAGTAATGTTTTGTCTTGAATCCATTTTCTGCTATACCAGATGCACACTTTTTAAATGAAAAAAATATCTCTTAAAGAAGAAGGAACATAAATGGATTGCCACCTTTTTTTAACACTGAAAGCTAAGGCAAAACGTGGGAAAAAATGTATTGTGTGAACATACACATATTTGATGCATAGGTATGGATACCCAAGAGAGATATCTCCTTGACCTGGCATACACTTTCATTATTACTGTCTCTTCTTTTACCAAAGACGCAGCACATCACTTTATAGCCCACATTCACACTATAAATCAAAAGTATATGAGATTTTCAAGTCTTAAAAAGTCAAGAGGCATTGGGTGTCTCTCCAGTTAGCATGAGATAAGAACAGCTGAACTGTGCTTTGGAAAACAAAGTCACCATGTCAGATACGCTTAACTCTAGCCACTATTAAAACCGAAAAAAAGTCTACATTTTTCCATCGTTCCATCTATCCACCCTCTCACTTTTTCATAAATCTGCATGAAAGCAGTATTTTCCTACCTATTTCTCTTGATTTGTACACTGTTGTATACCTTTGAGGGAACTGCAAATAGGACTGCTGGGAAAAGTGCAAATCTGGGAGTAGTTATTGATTATGTTGCATGAAGTGCATGTTGGCTCTCAGCAACCACATAGGTAGAAGGAACTCTGGAGGTCTTCTAGTCCAGCCCCTGCTCAAGCAGAAGACCCTATATCATCCTGGACAAAAAGCTGTCCAATCTCTTCCTAAAAATCACCAATACTGGAGCACCCACAACTTCTGGAGACAAGCCATTCCACTGATCAATTGTTCTCACTGTCAGGAAATTTCTCCTTAGTTCTAGATTGGATCTTTCTTTGATCAGTTTCCATCCATTGCTTCTTGTCCTACACTCAGGTGCTTTGGAGAATAGGTTAACCCCCTTTTCTTTGTGACAGCTCTTCAAATATTGGAAGCCTGTTATCATGTCTCCCCTAGTCCTTCTCTTTGTTAGACTAGACCAGGGGTAGGCGACCTTGGCTCTTTTATGACTCGTGGACTTCAACACCCAGAATTCCTGAGCCAGCCATGCTGGCTCAGGAATTCTGGGAGTTGAAGTCCACGAGTCATAAAAGAGCCAAGGTCGCCTACCCCTGGACTAGACATATCCAGTTCTGCAACCGTTCATCACATGTTGTAGCTTCCAGCCGCCCCCACCCCCCACCAAATTCCTCTTCTCTGCATTCTCAGTCACTACTTGCCCTGTGTCTGGCCATATGTAGCTTCAGTTCAGAAACAAGCATGTTCCTCCATAGAAGTTACAGGAGCTCTTGCTCTGAAGCTACTGATCCTGACTCTGCCCTAAAATCAGGGGCAATGGATAGAGCCGTGCATATTTGCAGGGCTCTATCTCTTTGATCCTAATTTCAGAACAGCTGGAAACTATCCCATCATGGGCATGACAATGCTTGCTCACTGTTTCAAAGTCTGCCTCAAAAACTGGGGAAACATGGGGCTATATTTTGGCAGGAAGGCCAAAACAATGTCTGCATTTTAATATTGTTTTTATTAACTCTGATATTTCTGCAGGGAAGCTGTTTGCAAGGTCTTTTCATCTGGCACAAGTTCTTAGAAACTGGTGTGTGGTTCATTTTCTCCTAATAATAGAAAATAGAATAATAGAGTTGGAAGGGATCTTGGAGGTCTTCTAGTCTAACCCCCTGCTTCAGCAGGATACCCTATACCATTTCAGATAAATGATTGTCTAGTCTCTTTTTGAAAACCTCCATTGATGGAGCATTCACAGCTTGTGAAAACAAGTCATGCTATTGATTGTTCTGTCATGAAATTTGTCCTTAGTCCTAGATTGATTCTCTCCTTGATTAGTTTCCATCCATTGTTTCTTGTCTTACCTTTTGGTGCTTTGGAAAATAATTTGATCCCTTCATCTTTCTAGGAGCCCCTCAAATATTGGAACACTGCTATCATGTTGCCTCTACTCCTTCTTTTCATCAGACTAGACATACTCAATTCCTGTAACCGTTCTTCGTATGTTTTAGCCTCCAGCCCCCTAATCATTCTTATTGCTCTTCTCTGCACTCTTTCCAGAGTCTCAACACCTTTTTAATATTGTGGTGACCAGAACTGGATACAGTATTCCAAGTATGCTCTTACTAAGACTTTGTAAAGCACTATTAAAACTACATGCGATAATAATTTAAAAAAAAACCTCTGTTAAGAGTAAAAGCCTTCTAACATCTTTCAATTATAACTTTAAAAAATCAAAGGAATTGGCATGGCTCTGTTTCTTGACAATTCTCCAACTGAGTCCTTTCAGTCTTAGCACAGTGAATTCCTGTGGTTTCCTGATTCTTAAATATAAGGAGTGGAAAAGCAGTAAAGATTTTTTTATAGCACCATTTGAGGCCACAGATTGCAAAGGGATTATATGTTAAATACTCAGCATCCACACACTTATACCCAAATCCTCTTTGAGTAGTGTATACTCAGCCTTGAAATGTTTGTTTTCTTTCATGCAATTTCATCTTCCTTGCACACATCTCATTGGAAAATTGTACAATCCAAAAAGCTCTTCATATCTTTATGTGGTAGATTATACAAACTGGATCAGGTAATAGCAGCATATGAGCAATTTTTGTTGAGTATAGAAGCTAAGTAGGATCATACTTTGTTGAACTTATATGTCAGCCTTTCAGGAATAAAGGTGAGAAATTTAAAAAAGATATCCCAGAAGAACACAAAAGTACATTCCTGCTGCCCTATTGCCAAGAAAAGTGCAATGTTGTGGCCATATAGTTATCAACAATTGAACTTTACTTCAGTGCAAACTGGCTCTTTTACAGGGGTCTTCAAACTTGGCCCTTTTATGACTTGTGGACTTCAACTCCCAGAATTCCTCAGCTAGGCACGCTGGCTGAGGAATTCTGGGAGTTGAAGTCCACAAGTCATAAAAGGGCCAAGTTTGAAGACCTCTGCTCTTATACGTAACAAAAGTCCCATGGGTATTCTTTGTATCAGTGTTTTTCAACCTTGGCCACTTTAAGATGTGTGGACTTCAACACCCATGGCTGGCTGGAGAATTCTGGGAATTAAAGTCCACATATCATAAAGTGGCCAAGGTTGAGAAAAACAGCTTATTTGGAGAGCCTTTGATCTATTCAAGTTAATAGCAACCCTTTCAGGTTTTCTACCCCTATGTGTGGAAGACAATTTGTGGAGTTAGCAGAGATACAAGACTGGGAGCACATCTCATCATTAAGATGGGGGTGATAGTGGGGAGCCAGTGTAGAAAGGCATAGACATGATCTTGAAGAGAATCTTCAGGAACAGTGGCAAGAGCATTCAACAAGTCCTAAGAAAGGAGATAGTAGTAGGAAGAGGATCAGACTGGCACTCTAGTTATAGTCTTCTTGTGTAGCTAGCTGTTGTTCTAGTCTATCATCTACAACTGATAGCAAGAAAGCATAGTAAAAGGTACTGATAGAACAGTAGGTGTAGCTGTTGGCCACCTACTTAGTCCTATAGTAGGAAAAAAGGAAGAACACATATTGTGCTAACAATAACATCCTTCCTTATGGACATTGGTATCTACAGCTTGATGGGACAAAACCCAGTACGCTAGCAACAAAGATGATCGGGATCTGGAGAATAAATAGTACGATGAACATTTAAGAGAACTAGGTATGTCTAGCCTAAGGAAGAGAAAGATTAGGGGTGACATGATAGCTGTCTTCCGGTATTTGAAGGGCAGTCACAGAGAAGAGGGGAATTGACTTTTTTTCCAAAGCCCCTGAGGGTAGGACAAGAAGCAATGGGTAGAAGCTCGTCAGAGGAAAATCCAACCTTGAACTAAGGAGAAACTTCCTGACAGTGAAAACAATTTTGGGTGCTCGGTTATCGGAGGTTTTCAAGAAAAGATTGGACAATCCTTTGTCCAAGATGATATATCCTGCCTTGGGCAAGTGATTGAAGTAGAAGACTTTTAAGATGCCTTCCAACCCTATGATTCTATACTCCAAGTTCTGTACCCTTCTTCGTGTGTGTTTTGTGTAGTTTGTTTTGTAGTTTGAACTCATAGTACCTAGTTTTAAAAAGCAAACTAAAAAAGGTGAGTTTTCTAACATTAGTTTAATGAGATGGAAGGCAGATACCAGTTAAATATTAGAAAGAACTTCCTAACATTGGAAAGTTAGGAAAGCTGGAAAATGGAACTAGTATCCTGGAGACATAAGGGAATCTCTTTGCCAGGAATGTTTAAGCAAAGGGGAGAATGTTCACAACTGAAATGAGTGGGAAGTGGCATCCATAAAAAATGGTCCCTTCCAACAATATTATTTTAATAAATCTTTGAACTCAGTATCTGTTCATTAACCAAGTTGCAAATATTCTTAAACTGTAGGCTAAATATGAGCTCCTCTGCACTCAGATGTCAAGCAACAGATGCCACCAATTTTGCTATTTACCTTTTGACCTGCTGCCATGGTTAACCTCTGTAGAAAATTGCTCAGCCTTTGCCCAAGTGGGAAATGGAGTGACAATGCAGATAATGGAGATAAGTCACCTACTGTAGCTAGAGCTCAGAACAGAGGAGACTCCTCCATCTGTTTCCTTCATTTGCTAAGGTTGAGAAATGTCAAGAAAACCAATCAGACGTTGCCCGGGGAGGGAGGAGAAACAGTTTTGATCCATGGGAAAGGACAGTGAGTTGATCATGAAGTATTTATTCTTAACAGTATTTATTCCTTCTGAATTATAACTTTTGAAGGTTAATTTCTGCACCTTTAAAGAAGACATTTTTGCTCAAACTCTGATTACAGGTAGTCCTTGAGTTACAATAGTTCATTTAGTGACCGTTTGAAACTATAGTGGCACTGAAAAAAGTGAGTTATGACTGTTTCTCACACTTATGACCATTGCCACATCCCCATGGTCATGTGATCAAAATTTGGGCATCAGATAGAAGCCCGCAGAATGAAAAAAAAATCATACTGTTTATTCTAATTTAACAAATCAACTGGTCCTCACACTTATAACTGTTGCAGGACCCCTGGTGGCACAGTGGTTAAAGTGCAGTTTTTGCAGGCAAACTCTGCTCACAGTCTGCAGTTTGATTCTAATGGGGCTCAAGGTTGATTTACCCTTCCATCCCTCTAAAGAGGACCCAGATTGCTGGGGGCAATATGCAAATAATGCTGACATTGCAAGCCACTCAGACAGTGCTGCAAAGCCTATGGGACAGTGTATAAATCTAAATACTAATGCTATTTGCTTTTGCTATCCCCAAGTCAATTGATCAAAATTTGGATGCTTGGTAACTGGCATGTATTTATGATGGTTCCCAGGGTCAAGTGATCATCATCTGTGACCTTCCCAGCCA
>NW_015386711.1:117898-121115 GCF_001527695.2 Protobothrops mucrosquamatus
CTGTGATATGTTAAGATTTGCAAGTGAAACAGGCATGGCTATCCCCTTTCTTATGCACTGAATAAGAAGCAAGTAGTTAGGGACTTTGGATATGCTTGCCTGTACTAAGCCAAGCTAAGCCAAGCAGAATATTAAAGTCCCAACTGAATGCTACTTAAAAGTCCCCATTTGATGCTTGTTCCAGGCTGACCTTCCTTCCCTTTGAATCTTTTGGTCTGATCTTCTCCGTATCACTAACTGAAACTTTAAAAGCAGTAAGATCACTTGGGGGTTGGTAAGATTAAATCTACAGTATCCACTCTCTGCTCCTCCTTTAGCTACAAAGTGAGGCATTTGTAATGAGAAAGTTGCAATTCATATTTCTTCCTCTGTCCTCCGCTTCTTACATGCTCAGTTGTAGATAAAAGAAGTTATGATAAATTGTAACGAAGAACATTTGAGACAAAACTGACATAAAAACTCCACTGCAAGGAAAGACATCCATAATCATCCTTCTTGCAAGGCTGGCTCTGGGCAATGCACGGAATTTATTTTCCTTCCTTCCTTTCTCTTTCTTCCTTCCTTTCCTTCTTTCCTTCCTTCCTTTCTCTTTCTTCCTTTCTTTCCTTCTTTCCTTCCTTTCTCTCTCTCTCTCACTCTCTCTTTCATGAAATTGGGAGGCCACCCAATTCCAAATTACTCTGAGCAGTTTATACTACAAAATAAAGAACAATAAAAAAGGGGGAAAGGTCATGCACATCTAGAACAAACAAGCAAAACACACCAGACAAAACCAGTAACCACCTTACCTCAGATATGGGAATAGAATCAGGTTTTTTAACCAATGGAAGAGAATATATATAGCTGTGGGGTCCTTGGTGCTCTTTAAGTTTGATTGTTTTCCTGCAAGAAAACAATCCAGCTCAGAGAGCATGAAGTTTTCAAAGACTTACTGAGCATCTTCAGAGTGAGAGTCTTTTAGGCAATGGATAGTAAAGAACACCAGTACTGTACCTCTTATCTGACTATTTAAGCTTTTCAGCTATTCCCCTCTCTTGGAGGTCAGGCTCTGGATAGTTATTCTCACCAGAATTTCCATCCATTGAGGATGGACCATAGCCATCAGACAAATGATGGAAAGAATATACAACTTTCTGGAGTCAAGGGCCAACACTTGGCCTTAAGTGAGTCTCCACCCCAAAATAGTGGTTAGAACCAGGACTTGAAACCAGAAGTTAGAAACCAGAAGTTTCATTTCATTTTAAGTAAATACAGTTAGTAAATATAATAAATATAATAAATATAGTAAATATTCTCCAATCATTTCTTCCTTTTTGTCCCAGTAAACATTTCAGATTGATAATAACTTTGAATGGGATCCATTTCCGAGAATCAGGTGGGGGTAAGGGGAATAGGTGGCCCCAGGGTCTCAAATTGTAAAAATATGGAACTTGGAGACAGAAGAGTTTTAATGAAAGCACTTAGAACATGAAATATAAGACAACATGGACACTAATCTAAATCCTACCTGTAACATAAAAATGAACTGGCAGATTTTTCCAGTTTAGTACAGGTAGTCCTCCACTTACAACCACAATTGAATCCAAAATTTCTGTTGCTAAGCAAGACAGTTGTTAAGTGAGTCTTGCCCCATTTAATGACTTTTCTTGCCACACTTGTTAAGTGAATCCCTGCAGAAGTTAAGTTAGTCATATGGTTGTTAAGTGAATCTGGCTTTCCATTAACTTTGCTTGTCAGAAGATTTTAAAAGGGGATCACATGACTCAGGACACTGCAACCGTCGTAAGTCCATGCGAGTTTCCAAGCATCTGAACTTTAATCATGTGACCCTGGGGATGCTGCAATGGTCATAAGTGTGAAAAATGGTCATAAATCACTTTTTTCAGTGCTAAATGAATGTACTGTTGTAAGTCAAGGACTACCTGTACCTGATTGTGCCAATTCCTCTTCTGGCTTTTGATCAGCAATGTGCATAATAATTTTCGTAAAAATGAATAAATTGAGTTCAACGATAGGATCCTTCTAACCTAGCTTCCTTCCTGTTTCCATAAACCTGTTGAAAGTTTTTTACTCTCTCCTCACAAATGTTTTGCATTTGCTAGAGCAGCCAGCTCTATTAAGAAATTTATCAACGTTTCAGTGAGGGAGATTTTAGTGAATGTCAGTCATCTTCCTTTCTTTCCTGATATGGAGAATTTGTTAGACATAATATTATGCCACTAAAATATGAGTTACACCTTCCCTGTGGATATAATCGGTCACATTATGATAGTTACTGTTACTATTAAAGGTGCTAATTATTGTGAAACGTTATTTTTATATGGTTTCCTATACAAAGCCATTTCAAAACTTGGGTGCAAAATATAGACTAATGATTTTTAAAAATCCAATAATTTAAAAATTGTGTTTTATTTTTGAATAAGGGAGGTTGGGCTAGAAGATCTCCAAAGACCCTTCCAACTCTACTATTCTGAATATAAAGAAAGCAAGTGGGGGGGAAGAGAAACGAAAACCATTTACCCAAAATTCTCACAGAAAGATGAATGAAGAGATATTTGTTCAATAGAGGCCCAAAAAAATATAACAGGAGGTGCCTTGAGAATTTCAGGGTAAGAAGCAGTCCAGAGTAACAAAAATCTATCCAATGCAAGTGTCTATGGGAATTCTCAGTCCTCTAGGTCATGCTTGTCCCAAAGGTGCTTTTTCAAAAGGCCACTGGATTTTGTTTTTTTCCTTGAAGATATTTCGCTTCTCATCTGAGAAGCTTCTTGAAGGAGAAGCAGAATATCTTCAAAGAAAAAACAAAGTCCAGTTGCCTTTTGAAAAATCACCTTTGTGATTTCCAATGCAGGACACCGCTCCCCCTCGCCGCAGGGAGACGGAACCACCCAGATGGTACCGTCCCAGGCGCCTGATGGACCCGGAGAGGTTCCTGATGGAGCTTGGGCCATATCCGGAGGCGTTAGGTCACGACTCGGCGGAAGATCAGGCCGCGGCCTGGGATGCGGCCGCGGCCGTGGCACTGGACCGAGTCGTGCCGCTGCGGCCTCTGACCCGGCATAGATCTCAATTAGCTCCTTGGTTTACTGAGGAGCTGAGAGAGATGAAACGCCGGAAAAGACGCCTAGAGAGCAGTTGGAGGACGTCCCGGACCGAATCCGACCGAACACAGGTAAGGAGTCATATTAGATCCTACCTTGTGGCGATGAGGGTGGTG